>NW_009717650.1:0-40638 GCF_000703405.1 Apaloderma vittatum
ACCAAAATCCGGCTGAGCCAACCCAACACAGTATCAACCGTACTTTCTTCATCAGCCATATCTTTATTTCTAACACTTTGCAAGGCAGGTTAAGTGTTTTGAAGATAATTCAGATGAGTCACTATCATCTGCAAGCACACGAGAAAAGCATTCTTCAGAATACATGCCCAAAAAATGGAATAATAAACTTGAGATCTAAATGGAAGTGAAAATGGTCTTGCTCCACCAGGCTAATCTCTAAGTTGTGGCAAGCAGTTTTAAATAATTATTTCACTCACAAATTCTCTGTAATAAAATTTCCTTGAAAATGAAACAAGTGATTTCTAGTACAAACATAACTTTCCTTGACTGAACAGAAGAAGTATTCCATTTTGTATCACTAAAGAGAAAGATCAATTTTACTAAGAAGATGATTTAATATGAAAACAATTTTGAAAGTCTGGCTGTAGGTTGTTGAACACAACAAGGACATTAAAGCACAGTGATTGGGAGCACAGCAGCAGATTCGAGGAAGGGGAAAGGGGGATGAGAGGGTGAACTCATCCAGTCAGTGAGCAGATTCAGTCAGACAAGTTGAAGGATAATTAACTAACCTGCAAAACAGAAATGAGTGTCCACACCAGGCTGTTACTGCCTTTCATGTACAGCCACATAAATACTGTGCTTCTGTTAAAGGGATCATGTCTACTGGAAAATTGTCCCTTTAATAAAATGGCAGTTCTCAAGGTCAAAAGCTTTAAGAGTAAGAAGAGTAAGAAAGAATTTAGCAATAAGGGATCTTTTCTAAATCCATTTCACAAACACTTGTCCTTTCAAAGAACAAAGCGCAACATCTTGTTACAAGTGGTAGAAGAGTAAAGCACAGACTCAGAGGCACAGAACAATTTCTGCAGTGGGATTTGCAGTTACTTGGAATTTATAACTGCTTATTTTTACCAGACCTGAGAAGTGCAGCTAATGTTAAGCAGACTTGTGTGCTACAGTAAAAAATGTTCACCTTCAGTTAAATGATAGTCACATCTTCTAATTCATGCACTCTGTCCTGTCTCTCTCTTCTATAACCGTTAACGAACACTTTCTAAATGGTGTCACAGACACAATTGAAGGATTACACAGTGCTCGAGTATTAGTGATAAATTACAGCCAGCGACAAAGCCAATTGCCTTCTTTTGAAGATGATATACTGATTTACTAGCTCACAATTTTGACTTTGCTATTTCACACTCCAGCTGAAACATTCCTCTGCCTAGTGGAGCAAGCATTCCTTACTCTTAAACAGGAAACTTTTGAGTTCCAAAATGAGGTAACAGTAACACTGCAATGTGACAATCTGCAGACTAAGCTGTCCTGTACATAAACAAGCACAGTCATGTTTTTAAACTGCTTTGATGCTTGTGGAAGGCATTTGCTGAGGAGACACTGAATATGCAAGCTTATACTTTGGACAAACTTACCACAGGTCTTTTACATATGGAAGTTACATTATTAGCAAAGTGTTTCTCTGAAGTTCCTGAATAAAGCTCCTTATTTGAATTATTTTTCTTTAAAAATATAGAACTGAATTTTAACTATCTTAATCTCTTTTAAAGGTTTGTAAATGCCTCCTAAATCAACTTTACAAAATTCAAAATTTCAAATTGATTTTCAAACCTTATTTTTAAAAACTAAATTGGAGCCAGTAAGTTTCTCCATTCAAGTCTCAGTGCAGGTGTGATCAACATTTGTTCCAACCAGCTGAACAGAGCTCCAAAACAAACAAAGCAAATGCTATGAGGGTTCATTACTAAGCATTAAATATGAGGTTTTAAAAAGGAACTTTGTATACAGGAGGCTTCCTAGGTTGAGTTTCAACTCCCTGATACGAGGTAACAATAAATAAGACAAGCATGAGGTACAGACACTCATCCCTCTTCAAATACCTCGCTGTCCTTTATGTCTACTTGGATTACAGGTAAAATTCTGGTCCTTTTCAAATGAGTAGAAAAACTTAACCACTCAATTGAAGCATCAGGGTTTTTTAACACAAGCCTTACAAGAATTTGATATGATTTCCTATTAAACTTCCAAACACGCTGCCAAGCTGTCTCAAACTTTTCTAACTTCCTGACAACTGCTCAGTGTCTGATGGCACAATTGTCAAAGCTTCTCTGCCTTACTGTGCCTGATTTCTGAACTCCTGTTCAATTATTTCCTCTACCTCTGCTTAGGAAGAAAAAAAAAATAAACCAAACCAAAATAGTATAATCAATTTTTGGTTTGAGGATTCCCACCCTAGTCTCTCTCCCAACCCTCTGTGAAGAAGTGGACTCAATCTGTTTTATTTACACAATTTGGCCAGTCAGAAAGTATCCAAGTAGCTTAATCATTAAAGCAGCTGTTAATTTCCGATAACCACACACATCTGGAAATTGACAGCCATATGTGGCAACTGTAATATTTCATATCACAGGAAAGCAAGATATAAAATTTACTACTGTACTGTCCATATTTATGCATCTGAATATATATGACATTTGACATAAAAATGGGAGTTCCTCAATACTATGTGTACTCTATTATGTCTTCCTTATCAAGATGTTAATTTTCTCTCTTGCATATGTAAGTTAGCAGTAAAGGTTAAAATAAACTGTGCCACAGTTTTAAGGAGTAAGTTATTTTTGTAATCCAAATAAATACGGAGGTCTGGGTTTGTAAAATCCAAAGTATTTCAAAGAAAACTAAACAAGTGTATCTGCACATCAGCAGCTCCACAGCACAGAAACTGCAGGTAACAAAGGGTCATGGCACGTCATTGACCTTCCTACTGAGGCACAGAAACATGTCTGTGTAGGATGTGGCTTTACTCAAAATGTATTTTCCATGCCTGTATGGCTTCATAGTTGCACCTTTTTTAAGAAAAGGAAGCCCCAGTAGCAAAGTCCAGCATGGATTCTATGAGGAATTTCAAATTCCTCATTGGGTGTGGAATATTCTGATTTTGGGAAGGGGACTAACTTGTCGTTTTTACATTTCCCTGTTCATCCTACATTCAGCACATTGTCAGCAAGGGTAGAAAGCAGTCTTTTCTGAAATTGCCATTGCTATATCAGAAAGTGATTTTAAAGGCAGGTTCTGTGGAGCATCCTAGCAATTGTTATATCCTGGAGACTGGCTTTACCCTCTGAAATTTTCTTCCCCTTTAAGCTTTAAGAATTATTTATTAGTGTTTAAGGATGTTTTGCCTCTGGCTAGTTCTGTTGGTGGTCACCAGCAATATGAGTCTCTTTCCACTATCCACTTGCTTTGAGTGCCAGCTTTGTTCTTCGCATTTTCTGAGGAACTAGGATTTAGCTTTTGCTCGCAGAAGGTTTAAATCCATCACTCATCACACTGCCTAAAAGCAAGGATTTAAATAAACACCTGAAACAGCCAAGGAACTCACGAAAGGATATGAAGGCAACTCCAGTGCTGTAAGGGACAGGAGAGACAATGCCTTAAGAAGTTTCTCAAGCATGTCACCCTTTCTGACAAGTGACATTTGATCCTGCTTGCTCAATGCTGGATATTTCTCATGGGCATTTCCATAGTGACAGTCACTGCACCAACAAGAATAAATATATAACTGAGCATTATTAATGTATCGATTTGTAAACAACTAAGGCATATATCGATCCACTGTCTGGGTCAAGAAAAACAGTCTGAGGATTAGAAAAGCACTTAATTACTAAGATTTCTTTTTTAAAAAATGGCATACATATGAACACAAATTGAAAGTTTCGGTTAAATTCATTCTACTGTAATTCTTCAAAGGTGAACAAAAAGCCTTTCTTCATTTGAAAGAATAGGAACAAATCAGCTTGTATCTAGAATAAAGTGGTTCCCTAGAATCACAGTAAAAGTTGCCAGAGGCAGTATGAAAAAATAACACAGTAAGGCTAAAAGTGCACAGATCTTAAGTCCAAGAAATTAGCAGAAACAGTTTAACTAGTTCTGCTGCAGAATGGTCATTCGCAAAACTTTTGGGCATCAAGTGATACACAAACTGGTTTTGAACCTCATTACTGCTGTTTGCTTGGTCACATGATATTAATGCTACCTTATAAACTTCCGCTTTTCCTCAAGGTGCATAAATCACGGTAAAGTCACTTGATCTGATCTTATTCTCCAGAAATACAGAAAGCCAGTCTTCAGACTTTTTAACAGGAATCTTTCTGTTATGGGGCTATACGCTTCATTTCAACGGGAGCAACGAGCTCACCAGAACATTTCTGCCTCCTGATGTGAAAACAGCTGAACTCTCCAAAGAAACAACTGAACCCCCAAAATCTGTGCCTGAAGTACAGTGGCAACTTACATAGGAGTGTGCCTTTCATATGGTCTTTTGGCAGTGAATCTAGAAGGGAATCCAGAAGAGAGCAAACCAACTTTTCTGAAACAGCTGAACCAATTTTTATGGAACCTATTGGTTTATCCAGAAATCCAAATAGTGTATAAAAGCAGGCAATAGGATGAATGTCACCAATACAGTGTGCATGGTTTTTATAGCATAAGCTGCCTCTAATCCCTTAGGCCTCTAGCTTTAGTGACTCTTACTTCAAACATGGTTGAAACGCTTGCCTCTAGTCAACATTCCAGTCTTCAAAGAGGAAAAAAGAATTGCACGGACCATTTTCTTAGAGTTCTCAAGAAAATCTTAGCTCAGAAAGCTAAGCAATTGAAGTCATACTACTGTCAGCACCCAGACGACAAGAACCCATTTTCCTGAATAGGGTAGAGAATTTTTATTGAGACAAACTGCACAGTCAGACAAGAGACTGGCTCAGCCACATCATAAGCAGTTTAAGGACAAGAGACCCAGCACATTGAAACCAAAGCCCATCAACCTAGTGAGTACCTAGAAGAGGAGCTCTGTCAGTGCTGATTGATATTCTGAAACATGATGTTGTCAGGACTGATTGCTTTCACTTTTCCTTCCTTACTATAGTCATGTATGGAACTGAAAACAGTTTCTATATGTTGTATCTCCCTTATATACCCAACCAAATATCTTTCATGATGAAGGCAAACGTGTAAAACTAATCTCAACATAGCGTATAAGGGAGATGAAACACAAATATAGATCTCTAAAACCTTCTCCCTGACAACCAAAGAGGCAGTGTGGAAAATATCCACTAGATCAGTATTTTGGCAAGTGCTCAAGGAGCATGGTCTGGAAACATTGTACCTAACCAACTACCATGAAAAGTGTTACCTAATCTCTTCAAGACAGAGAAGGTAAACTTTGTGAATGAGAGGTAGAGATATTCAGACAGACCTTTCAAACAAGTATAAATTTCACTGCTATGCATACTTTCAGATTAGGATAATGATAGGAAAAATTTAACAGAAACAAAATATTTGAAATAAGTTTGAAAGATTATTAACCATAGTCGTTTGCTCTAGATCAACTGCCTAGAGTACCAAGACATGGCTCAAAGTGATTTTAAGTGAAAAACTCCTTTGAATGAGGCACATAAAAGGCTTGACCTCAATTTTCCATTTCACCAGGCAGGTTATTTTTCAGACATCAAGTACCCAACCAAAACACAGGTAGTCTGTTCATCCATAGCGTGTTTAGTGAATGAAATCCAATAGTTCAATTACAATTTAGTAAACTTAAATAATTTAATTCTAAAATCTGAAGTCATGCTGGACGTGCATGAATTTCACAATTTCTGCAGATCAGGAAACCTCTTCTAACCCTTTGCCACTTGCAACTAGAAAGAAGTTACAGAAAGCACCTACTGAACAGTACAAAGCTTGAACAAAATTTTCCTTTGTAAGCATGTCATTGTCTCTCCTTTCTCATTGACAGCACTAAATTTAAAGTGCTTTGGTCAACATGTTTTCTCAAACACTTGAGAAGGTGCAGGAAAAAAACAATTATCTGATGCTCTAAAGACATTTAAAATCATTATTGCAACAAGACAGGCTTAATTTCTATATAATCGTTAACAAAGTGGTCTTGTTACTTAGAGAATGGATTTCAGAGCAGTTAAAAGATTCAAAAGGGAAGAATTGCTATAATTAGTTCTAGGGGCAGATTAAAGAGCAGAGAGAAAGAGATACTAGAGGTTAAGCCTCACTTAGTACATTAGCCATTTGTAGGATTTACCAGCCCAGAGTAGCTAGAACAAATTTGAATTAGTGCGTCAGCAAGCAGGGATAGTGGGCTGTGCATTTAGAAGTTGTGTCAGCAAGGGCAAAACGGTCATTACCTTCAATTGTCTAAATGCTGCGTAACTGTAACATTGCAAGAGTACGCGGGCAAGTCAACAATAGGCAGGAATCACATTTTGTAATGACAATGTAATTCTCTTAATCTGCATATCCTTAAATAAGCAAAGAATTCATTTTTCCTTAGTGATTGTTCTTCAGCTAGAAGAAGCCAGACCTATGTTCAACTTGATTAGTCTTTAAGAGAAAATGGGGAACTAAAAATAATAATAATAATCCTATGACAACTTCAAGTTTCACTTGGCCCAATATTTGTCTGGTAATTAAATCTGCAATAGGTTTTAAATCCATTTCCACTATTTTAGAACAATAAACTCTTAAATCTGCCAAATTGCTGTCACGTTTCTATTTATAGTATTCAGAATGACAGCAGCCACTTTCTTTGTACATTTATCATAAAAAGTAAATAGATAAAAGTAGTGGCAAGTCAAAATAATTTTGACAGGGTCTGGCCATTAAACTTACTGCCATCACCAAGAGTGTCTTGCTGATTTCATTAATAAGAAAAAAAAGCTTTCAAGCCTCCAACATGTTAGATGTACAGAAACGTCGTGTTTTATTCATTCAATAGCAGAATCACCTCAAAGCAAAACATCCTTACTCACAATCTGGTCATTCTGTTACAACTATGAAGTTCAGCTGAGTAACCTGTTGCCATAAAGCCCAGGGCTTAATGAATGGAACATTTCCTCCCTACGTGCACAGAAAAGTACACACCATCAATGTATCTTGTGAGTAAAGTGTGGTTGGTGATACAAAATAAGGCGAAGCCCATACCTTAGCAGATACAGATACTGAAAATTGTTCTCTGTTATTGAAAATAATCCTCTTCCATCAGGAAAAAGATTATTGGAAAAAATACTGAGGACCACTGCAACAAAAGACATAAGTGGATTAAAAGGAGAGGGGCTAGGTTAGCTTAGCTGAAGAATTCTTTCCCAGCACTATTCTTACATGGAGTTATTGATTCTACAGCACAAAGAATGACCAATATACTTGAAAATACTCCAGCTGAGGACTGATATAGAACAGTGTTTACTAAAACCCATTCAGCTGGGAATTTAGAACACAGAAAGCACATACATTTAAGTGTAATGGAACTGAAAGGAAGTATTTTGCATTCCCTTTTTTCCTTGCATCATTCCAGATTTAAAGAAATCAGAAAAAACAATAAGCAAAACTGAATTCATCAGAATAATTGTCAGACCTCTCCCTCTCTCCTGCAAAAAAACTGCATAGTTTGAGTCCCTCCAGACTATTTCAGACCTGTAAGTCTGTGGCATTTTGTTGAAGATTTACTGACTTTTCTCAGCTATCTGTTCCATTAGCTGTGACACAATTTATCCTGGGAAGATTTTCACCTCACAAGGATTTTGTTTCCAAAGATGTTCTCATAAATCTGCTTAGTAACAGAAATGATTTGGGTTACTTGTTAAACTGATGATCAAGAGGAAAGAGGACAGGATTAAGGTTTATTGGCGAGTTTGAAGGTTGTCTTCTCTGCTCTCATACACAAATTAGAATTTTTTATGATCAAAAAGTCAAGAAAAATAAAATTACAAACTGTCCAAGCATGGACAGCCCAAACAAGTTTACAATCAAAGTCTAAATTTTAGCACAGCTAATTTGTGACATTCTCCTCTCTGAGATTACATAAAACATTGCAAATTCTAATAACTGGAAGGGGGCAGACAGGAAGGTGGAGGGATAGTATTTTCTTTTACATTTTGGACAGAAGAAACCTACAGTAATGGATTAAAAAGTTTGCATCCTATTTGACAGAGGAGCGAGTGAGTGTAAAGCAATGAGTTGTTGCCTTATGCCCCATATTGCCCTGAAGCAGCATGTGTGAATTGAAGCTTTAGAACTGTTCTCTCGGTTAAAGATACGTATTTTCCACAGCAAGGTGAGAAAGAAGGCATGTGTCAATCATCTCCAGCAGAAAAGCTGTCTTAAGTAGACAACCCTACATATTAAGTAGTCAAGTGGCTGCACTTGTTTAGCATCATAAGCCATGTTTGATATGCTGCACCTTTGTCACGGAATCATAGAATATTAGGGGTTGGAAGAGACCTCTAGGGATTATCTAGTCGAACTCGCTTGCCAAAGCAGGATCACCTACAGTAGGTCACATAGGAACACATACAGATGGGTTTTGAATATCTCCAGGGAAGGAGACTCCACAACCTCTCTGGGCAGCCTGTGCCAGGGCTCTGTCACCCTCACAGTTTTTCCTAATATTTTTGTGGAACCTCCTATGCTCCAGTTCGTCACTTCATTAAAGCATATTTTTAACTACTGGAAGTCTATTGGTTCTGCAGACAGCAATTCTTAGAGTCAGGTTTCTGTTAAGAGTTACACAATCAAGGATAGTCAGGCCATATGGCATTTTTAATCAAACCAGCCTGAGCATTGCACAAGGAATAGTCACAGTCAACAGCTCACAATAAGGTCCAGGTTGCAAGATATTCACAGAAGCTTCGTCAACAATTTCAAGGTACAATGATAACCCTGAATAAGTCAAATAGAAAAAAAAAAAAGAAAAGAGGTATTCATTAGTAACTATTTATTCAGGCTTTTTATAATGACTTCAACATTTTTACTTTCTTAAATATGTTCAGAGAAAATAAAGTCTATTTATTGTTCATTCCTTGGGCCATCTTCCAAGCCCATGTTAAATAGCTTATTCTCTCCAAGTTCAGCATAGGTATTATGTTTGTACACCACCTGATCCTTTTTTTTAATTATTCAAAGTTTTGTTTCATACTTCATGTTGTGATTTATTTATTTAATGTTTCCTGTTTAAGAACAGCCTGAAGTAAACACAAAAGTCCAAAGGTGAGTTTAAAAGTTCAAGCTTTAACTTATTTGCATGTCAACCTTAAGTCCCCAAGAAAAAAAATGCATTTTTCCCTGGGCCTTTCATTCTTGATGAGAGCAAGGGAACTATGAAGGACAAAGTAAACCAAAAAAGAAAAGAAATAGGATTGCTACTATTGACTGAATGGAAACTGGCATCTTTATTTCAGTGGCAGCAACATATCTTTTCAGTTTCACTCCTTTCAGTGAAATGTGCTGGAAGGTTGTTGGAAACAGGGATAGTTGAACCATCCGTTAAACTACCATCGTTTCAAAGAGTATTTTCCCTCCTCATGTTTCAAATAGAATGCAATTTCTGAAGCAACAGCTTGCTGTTCAGCCATCTTATGAAGCACATTTGCTAAGAAAGAGCACAGAGTATCCAAACAGAAAGAAAAATTACCATCAGCCACTCAAACTCCAACTGAATATATTCATTTCTTCAAATAGTCTCTCTGCTGGAAGTGGTACTTTTGTGCAAGCTCTCTTGACAAAAAAGAAAAACATTCCTACTTTAAAGTGTTTTCTACTGTTACGTTAGTTTTACAATACTTCAGTGATTTCTCTCAATTCACATAGCCACTCACCCGTACACATCATCTGTGGAACTAAACAGTAATTGATTTATACCCAATGGAAGATGCTTCAGTTCTAATTCAAAGAACAGTAATTGGAAAAACTGTACTTTTATAACTCTGTGTTTATATAAACAACATCCTTGCAATAAACTGTTTAAAACTGTGTGATACTGCTACTTGGTCCCAGTTACTTTGCCTGGATAAACTCCAGCTTACACTGAATAACTGCATTCATCCCATGAAAGCGCAGTATATCCAATTACTATACAAGAAAAAAAAATCTGCATTTGTTTTTCTCCAGAATTATGTTCTTCCAGAGCAATCCAAACAGGATCTATATTTCAGTGTAACCATCATCCCCATAGAAACTAGCAGCCTTGCACTTCACTACGCATTGAGAGGTATGCCTGTGCACACATTTTTATTCAATACAAATTAAGAACACATTCACAGTAAGTCTAGCAATTATCAAGCAGATCTTTCCAGCCAGGTTGCTTACTTTCCATAAACTGGTTTCCAAAAAATCAATTTTTGAAAACTTTGCTGGAATTTGCATAGAGAATTTTCAGTAATCTCATTTGCAATCAGAATTGTTCTACAGGGGTTTTCATAATCCTGTTCCTCTAACAACAGCAACAAAACCCAAAAAAAACAAACCAACCCAAACCAACTCCCCAAAAAAGTGTAATGAAGAATTAAGACAGATTGGACAAGTTTACTGTGGAAATTACCTACTTGCTAGTGCAGAATAAGAGTCAGAATAATTCACTAACTGTGAATTCACTATATTCACTGTAATTCACTAACAAATTCTAGCTACATTAATGAGATAGCAAAGGTATCCACAAGAATTAAAAAATTGGAGGGTTTTTTTTTTTTAAGTTGCCAGAAACAGCTATTAGTTTTATTATAGCTCTATGTAGGTTCTGATAAGTAAGTTTTCTTCAAGTAAATCTCTGATATTATTACATAAAAGGGTTTTCATTTAATACTGTCTCAGAGAGAAGGCGATAATCTCCTCTTCATCATCTATTCCTCAAGAAAAGATTTTTCTTTCTTGGTAAATCTGAACCTCAGGCTTTTCCCTTTTCTCTAGCTCCATTTTCTTTTTAGATGGCAGTAAAGGATGCATTTGCATTGTACAACACTTTCAAGGACCCATCTGATACCATTATCCTGTGAGATACTGACTGTGTTTGGAGATTGGTGTTCTTACTGAGAAGTTCAATGGCCTAAGTCATTATATCAAGTCTATACTTCTTCCTAATACAGAGTGCATTCACATTTATGCCACCGGTCAGTTCAGGCAATACAGCAGACCAGTAGGTACTGCATTGATTCTGATTAAAATAAAAGGACAGCTCATCAGTTATATATCTCAATTTTGAAAACAATGCAACATAATAGATGCAAGCCATGTATCTTTCCTACAGCTCTTTTTACAGGCAACAGTGTGAACCCAGATGTATTTTGGAGAAAGCACAAGTTTTGCACAAGTATTGATACAGCCTCCAGAAATACAGTGTAATTTCTGACAGGTATTATATGGAAGCACCCAAACTACAGGAGGGGTAAAATCTAGAGGTGGTATAACTTGACATTCAACTGGTAGCAGAATTTTAACTGAGCCATCACCACCACTGCTTCACTTATCCTTTTAAACAGCTATTGCAACAAGGTACTGGCTTCAGGTCACACAGACACAGGTTGTAGTCCTTGGGTCCCTTAACAATAAATAGTAAAATCATAATACTGGAACCTAGAGGTAAAATGTAATCATTGACACGTGATGAAGGGCAAAAGAAGTAATTTTCAGAAAGTCAGATACAATACAAGCTTCTCATTGTGGAGTCAGCAAATAACAGCAGTCCAGATTGGGTACGCTCACATTGGGAAGAAAAGGCTACTAGCAGAGAACATTATGAAAATCACGGGTAATGAATTTCTTACATCTCAGAAGTTTCTGTGCTCTTGTTTTACAGCTTATGTAGAAATTAAAATTCTTGAGAAACTTTAGATGAGATTGTCATTCCTCAAATGGCATCCTTTATAAGCAAATGCTATAATTACACTATGATAATCCCCACAGAGTGCCTGAGAGGCACATCCACTTTGTTAGTATCTGGTTTGGGTTTTTTTTCTTCAGTAACTTTGCCAGTAGGATGCCCAGCACAAATGTAGTTATCCCAACACAGTAGATAAGCTCTAAAAATGTTCTGACAGCACAGACACAAGAGCAAACCTTTTGCAATGCAAGCTCAGGCTAGATTTCCCAGTTGGCAAATTTGACCTCCTGTCATGTATCCAACAAAGAATAGCCTTAAAAATGAGAGATAAAATAAAACAGAATTATTTCTTCTCTTCTTCTCCCTCACCCTTGTTACTCCTAAATCATAGTTCTGAAGTGCCTAAAATGAAATATAAGAGCTTCTAGTTCGAACAGCACAAGTGCCACAGAATCTACCCTCACTCTCTTACTACAGTTCTCTGATTTTAAATGAAAATACTAACAAATCTGAAATAAGGTCTCACATTTCCCTTTTGGGAGGTTAGGCTGCATTTTAAATAGCTTCACAGACCCCTTCACACTCCCTTCACACTCCCAGAAAAACTGACTGCAAGAGGTCTTAGCTCTCTTCCCAATGTCCCTCCCTCCATTTCCCCCCTCAGTCACCTAAAGCCATTGAAATATTTATCAGTCTGGAGTTTATTACATAAGCAAGCAAACAAAGCATATCTGAGTTTTGTGTGATTTTGACCAGACAGCTTTTAATGGAAAAATCACGAGTTTTTAAGACATTCTATTTTCCTCAACATGCAATCTTCCCATTCCCCTCCAAACACTAACACTCTCCTGAGTCACTCGTGTATATCAAGAAGACTATAGGACAACATATAATATCCTCAGTCCTAGTGGTTAATATTCTAAAGTGCATCTTCATGCCATAATGCATTTTTGAATTTAATGACTGCGTAGGTCAAAAACTACAGAACCTACTCAACTCAGAGGTCAATAGATGCTTTTGTAGCCACATTTTTGCCAAATCACATGGTACATATCCATTTTGTTCAGCATGCCATGAATTGACAGTTACCCTTCTGAATCTGTCATTACAAGAAAATGTTAAGATCAAAGAGATGAACCATGCTGCTGTAAAATGACCTTCAATTTACTATCACAGGCAGAGAGAGAATAAAAGTGTGCACAGGCAGACTTGGTTTTCAGGGGAAAGAGAGGCTGCCTTATGCACTATGTCAAGTTTACGTCAAGCAATTCATTGGATAACCAAAAGTATGAACATTTTCAGACACAATATCATAAAACAATACAATTGCAGTGATGAATTTCCACTAGGTTAAGTATCTGTGACTTTCTAAAAATCATCTTCTTTACATGAATACCAGCTGCTTTCTCATCCAATTTGACAGGGACTCTAAAGAACATTTTACACTCCCTTCAAGAATTTTACCAGCAGCAGCAATTTCACTCTTGAAAAAAATTAGTCATTTGCTGCATGTTTCTTTCTTTGCTTTATGAGAAATTACTACCCACCTGCAGGTGTTGTGAGGAATGACTTGACTCGCCTTAAATTACTACTATTAAAATGTTACTAGGGATATACAGCAAAGTGGTACACATAAAACAGATTTTGTATCAGATTATTAGCTCACTGTTGGGAACATGAGGCCACTCATTCAGGTAACATGTCAGTTTACTCACATTTTCTGTTTGAAGTAGCACAAAGTGGTAGCAATGTGAGTGGCATCTAGGCCAGTGCCTGCAGTAATTTTCCAGCACCTGTCGGCCTAAAGACAAAGCTTTGTGAAAGTGTTTTGTTTTACAGAGCACCAGAGGAAATTTAGCGGGTTTAGGAGAGAGATAGCAAACTGGTGGGAAGCTTGTTGCCTTTGTATTTCTTGCATACATTACACAAACAAGACTGACATCTTCTGGCAAGCTGCAGTTTGAGTTCTTTGATGCTGATCCGGTTTTGGGCTAGAAGAAAGCTACTCCTGAGAAAGCAACATACCAGTCTTTTAGTACAGAGACAATTACTACAGATACCTACCAACAGTCCCAAAAGGATGACCCATTTGCAGCAATTAAAACTTAAAGTGGTTAACAATATTAGGTAAAGTCAATCCCCTTTTGAACATCTGGTTTCCCCTTCCAACAGTCACTTAGGTTTGGGGTTTTTTTAAAAAAAAAAAAAAATCTGAAATACAGGGTCTAGACATTTATTTCATAAAGCAGAAGTGGTGACTAGCTTAGTGGCAAGAAGACCAGCACAAAATCCAGCTTTATTCCTACACAAATTCTTATCAAATATTAAAGTTTTGCCTGATATTCTTATTGCAGGATTGGGATCTCCAAGAAATGCATTCATTTTCTTATTAAACTGTGAACAAGAGATCCATACAAAGATGAGCAGACAATTACTTGGTAGCCACAGAATAACAGAATGGCTGAGGTGGGAAGGAAGCTCTGGAGATTGCCTAGTGCAAACCCCTGTTCAAACTTGAACACAAAAAAGTGGACAACAGTTACAGCTTAAGAGCAGCCCACTTCCCTATAAATTGATGTAATATCCTATCCCACCAAAGTAAGTGAGTAGTTCCTAATTAGTATGTACAAATTTCATTTTTTCAAATACTTTATTATGTGTTTCTGTGCTGTTTACACCCTGAAAGTTTCAATTGACAAATATTCTACCTGAAGTTACACTGAAGAAATGTGTATTCCATCACACAGAATAAAATGTGACAGTTTAGTAATTTTAACCAAGAGGCTGTTCACCTTAAACTGTTGTGTTTGAAAAGCCAATCTGAGTCGAGACCTTCACGTGCAACAGTACCTCTTCTACGGAGGTACTTATAAAATGATTGCTGCCACTATGATGCAAGACATTGCAATAATGGAAAAATGCACAGAAGAGTCATATGTAGCACCTGGTTTTACACAGTCTTGTCATTGCAACATACAAAATTCCTGCTCAGTAACACCTTGGCCTAAGCATCGTATGAAATAGGGGAAAAAACCTTCCCCTGGGTCAAGGTATAAGCAGCCTATTTAAAGTAATTTAGCAGTACTCACTCGATATTTACTTTTATCATAGTATATTCCATTCTCTTTCTTACAATGATATCAAGATGGACAGTGAAGTATCTCAGAAAATTGAGAGGAAAATTTGAAACTTTTCCCTTCTGTGCTCAAAGTTGCCTTTTGACAGAGGCATCATCATGGCTTTTATGGCAGTGAAGCAGCATGAAAAACTATCCAAAATTGTTAGGTTAGTGTCTGATTGAATACAGCAGCATAATCTCTCAAGGCTAACTTTTTAAAGTGATAAAAAATAAAATCTTTCTGAAAACTATGCTATTTAAACTATAGCCTTAACCAATAGTGGTTGTCAACCCACTATCTTTCTCCATGGTAAAACTCATTTATATTCAAGCAGTAAAATCTTATGTGCTTTCAAAATACTGTTGTTCCACTTCAGAGCTAAAAACGTGGCAGAATGAACATTTTTCTTCAGCTCAAGGCTTATCATTTAGTCAGAAGAAATAGGTTTCCATCAACACTTAGAAATAATTTGAAATTCTTGAAATATTAACAATAACGCAAGCGTGCAAACAATCCCAAAAGAATTAGAAATCCGTACAAAACAAAACAACCTTACAGAGAACTTTAAATAGAAAATTTGAACAAGAAATAAAATCTAGTTAGCAACAGACACACAAGACCCAAGATGAATAAGAACGTTATACAGTATATAAAATCACATCTTTTAAGAACAATAGCAGCATGATAAAATCTTGTTCAAAGGTAAAAGCACTTGTCTTCAGCTTGATTTTTAATCAACAGTCTTGCTAGCAGCATATTTAAACCAACCATATTAGGGTAAAAGACTGTAACAGAGGCTGCACAACTGGTACAAGCAGATGTCTTTGGAAAACAGAAAAAAAGACTTCCAAAATCCAGAAAAGGAACTTCTTATACCCTCTAGTTTGGTTCCTGCTAGTGCAGACTGATTACTTGTTCCCATTTACAAGCACTTGGTAGCTTATATCACAGTATTCCCTATGTCACTCACTGCTCTTTCACAATTCTATTTTCACTCTGCTGAAGAGATCAGATTTTGAATATCCCCCGAAAACCTCCTATAAAAAGGAGCACAAGGGAGTATTTTATTTTTAGTTGATTTAAACTACTCCTTAATTTCTAAATTTTCCTTTTATTTAACATCTCTTCACATTCTAAATTATCACCGTGCAATCCCTTAGAGATCTCCAGTCACAGAACAACTGAGTATTAACTTTTGATCTATTACAAAAAAACAACCAACAATAGATATGTATTGTTTGTCAGTTTGGTTTTCGGGTGGGGTTTTCCCCCCCATTTCATTTCCTAAGGAATCCTAAAAGCATTTATTATTGCATATCAACCAACTTGTAACTTCCCTCCTACAGGGGGAAAGTGAGGTCTCATTGGATGCAGTCAGCTCTTAGGCACTTAGAAAATTGAAAATTATTATTAATTAAGAAAAAGCCATGTCTTCCAAGACTCTAAAGAGGACTACAAGAATCGTGCTACAGAGAACAAAAATTAATCTTTTTGCAACAACATTTTTTGCAAGCAACATAAGCATTTAATAGCAGCATTTTCAAAAATACTTCAAAAGTATTGCATGGAAAAGATTTTTCAGGAGATTAGTAGTTGGACGGAGAACACCAGATCATGAACGATTGACATATAAACCAGCTCAGTACTGACCTTTGGTTGTTACTATTAGAAAACCTAAGAAAATAAGCTCATGATCTCACTCTAGTCTTTAGCAAGAAGGTATCAATTTAACAAAACCAGACAGATGTAGAATTGTCACTCCTGCTGTCAATCACCACAAGGAGCTCATGGATTCTGTGATGCTTCAGGTTCCTCAAAGACACTGACTAGACCCTTTAAAAAGGCACATTTTTTCTACCTTAAAACAACTATCATATACAAACCATCCTCAGATATGAAGATACCAAGCCAAGATCTGGTTTTGTATATGTTACCTAAATATTAGAGTTAAGGATCCACTGCAAATATAATTTATGTGTATACTTATTAAGCATAATATTATCCTTTGTATAATCAGGGCAAAATTACTGCCTTTTAAGGGGGCATATCTCACAGAAATTGACCCACAAATGTAAGGTTTACAGAGCTCACAATCTACAAAGATTTAAGCTTTGAAAAAGTGGTGTCATGTTTTGTTCTAAGAATCAGTAATCACTGCCTACAAAGGCAATTCAAAGTTACTGTAAACAATTAAGCATAGTCCATCTATCATTCAGAATTAGAATTTATTTTATGTATAAATGAATGTAATATGAAATAATATTTGTGTAATTAGTCACAGGGGTCTTTTGTTCTTGACCTTTGGGCCTCAATCAAAAGCAGCTGAACACTTACGAATGCTCTGCAGTTTCATTTCTGACTGCAAGAGCTGTGAAAATTGCCTGCACTCATTTATTCTTAAAGAAAGAAATATGATTACAAGTTTAGTTTAACTCATTAGTACTCTCTGTATAAATAGCTTGCGTGTCTGTCTTTAATGATCAGAAGAAAATATCACTCTACTTCAAAGAAGCATCACAATTATCTGCATTTCTAGGTTCTTTCTATAAACTAATTATTTGTTTGGTGCTGCAAGAAATTAGATTTTGTTACTGCTATTTAACATGGACAAGTTTAGTTTCTTTGCACTAACTTTTTCACCTCATTGACAAGAGGCTGCCTTCTATGTTGTTTTTGATAAAAGTGCATGGAAGTCACTGGTTTGGGGAGGTTTGGTTACTTCTGTGTACTTAATAGAAATTTTTAAACATTCCCATCTAAACAGGTATCATATAATGAAATGTGATTTGCAAAGTTAAAAACCAGGTGTTCCAATCATTCATTTCTGATGCTACTCCATTTTAGAGCTTGGTTTTTACTTTCAGGTGTAACTTCCTTTGAAATTAGGCCCAATTTCATTAAAGCCAGGGGGAAAAGCTATGCCAGCTTTAAAGTTCCCTCACTACTGATAATGTTCTCATTACTATCAAAATAAAACACAAGATGCAGTATGTTCCCTTTTCCCATCACTCATGACATCCAGCAAACCCCTGAACAACCTTTCTCTGTCCATTCGGAAAGGTCTTCGATTCACTACCTGTTACAGACCACAGGGACATTTTACACTGCTCCTAACTCTGGAATGCCTTCGTGTGTTCCAAACACTCCAGACATCTAATGTTTTGTGCAGCATTTCTGTTCATTTTCAAGACCCAGGTTCCATATTTACATTTAAAGTTAAGTTCCATTTCTTTAGTATGGAGAGTTTTCTCAGCTGACACACCCCTTCATGTATGTTTGTAATCTCTATTAAGAGCAGTGGAATTCACTAAGTTTAAAACACAAAAAAAAAAACCAAACAAAATATTGTGTCACACAGCTCTTAACCAGAAAGTTTCAGTGTTCAGTTATTTTCTTTTGTAAAAAAGGCAGAAATTAGGATGAGGACTCTGTCAAACTGTAAAAGAGCAAATAAATCTCACACTCCTCTACACCTACACACTGTGCCAACACAAATCATAGTTCAGATACTTACTCATTTCAGTAAGTACATGATCAACATAGATCAAATCCTTTTATAAAAAGTATTTGCTTATTATGAAAGTTTGTATATGTAAGAGTGAATCAGAACTTCTGTGTTTCTGGTACAGGACTATAAATTTCTTTTAAAAATCAACAGTCAATGAAAAATATAGGAAAAGTTAAGGCAGTGACTTTTAAATATCCTTTCACCCTTCAGTTACTATGGATTTAGAAGCATTCATATTACACATGTATAGTTTGGAAAGGATGGCCCAGATTTACTAGCACTTGGGGAAAAAAAAGAGCAAGAATCACCTGCAGAAATACTCCAGTAAATGACTAATTGCTCTTGCTAGGCTCAGTTCAGAGTACCACTGACATCAGCCAAGTCTGATGTGGACATACCTGCACCAGCATCACCACAGTCCAAGCAGATTTGTGGAGCAGCAAACTCGGGTCTAAGGGACCAGCACCGAACTTCAGCTGCTTCAGAGTGGATACTCGCTGCAGCCTGCCATCCTTGTTAGTACTGTCCTGGGGGAGGTGAGAGGCTGGAATACACAAATGTTTCAGACACTCAAATTAATCTCTTAGTTAAATTATGAGCTAAAAGCTTTTGTTAGGAGGCAAATGAAAAAGTGTCACTCAACCCAAGAGACCTCTCGAGCATATCACATTACTTGCCACAGATTCCTTACAATAGCTCTTACAATGTACTCTTTTAAGTCCATTTCTATATTCATGCATAATTTATACCTGCATCAACTCACTTGACCTCTCTTGTAAATATAGATAGGTGACAACACTATAACATAGTTACTGTAGAAGCCATGGGATTATGTACATTTATATACACTTTTTCCAACTAGATGTCCAATAGTTCCTTTTACTGGCAGGAACCCAAGGTATTCATATACAGACAATTGTGTATACCATATATACAAGTTAAACATTTTATATTTATGCATGCATGTATAAAAACAGCCTGAAGAAAAACAGAAAGGGAGGAAGGGGAGGCAGAGTGAGAAAGAGTATAATCTTTGTATCATTTTTGAGAAAGTGGTAGGAGATGTTTGGACCACATAACTCCTTGCCAAAATTGATTCAAATTTTCTATAGTTGCTCTCTCAAGCACATGCTTGTGAAGCAGCGAAACACATTTATGGTCTGGTACCACCTTCCTCAGCTTAGTTTTTGTCTCATTGACTTAACTTGTAGAGTAACGCATTCGAAAAATCATTAACATAGTAACAGCCACAAGACTGATAGACCTAGATCCATCCCCTGTCGTTTTGTAGAGCTGTAAATTGTAAAGTGCTTTGTTATGTTTTAGATCTATCTTCTCTACTTTGCACCATACATCCATACATAACATAGCTGGTTTGTCCTCTGTTATCAGCGTCATCTCTGTCCTTCCTCCAAAGCATAATCAGAACATAATTCCTGCCTCACCTAAACCTGCTTGAAGTAATGTTGGTAGTCAGCAACTTTCTTAAAACTGCTTGCAAATTTGTCTTCATTTATCCTGTATTTGCTCTAAAGAAAATTCATTGGATTACATTAATAGTATTTTCCACAACTAAGAGCAACAAACTCATAACTGCAGCATCTTCCACCTTGTCCATCTTTCCCCTTCGCTCTTAGCAAAGGCCCCCAGGCTGCAGTTGTAACCTGTCCCTACAAAGTGGTTACCAGACAGTTAAACATCAGCTGGCCCAAGCTAGACAGAAGTAAAAACTAAATTCGGCATCATGTGTCAGAGAAATTGTCTTCTTGCCAATTGTAATCCACAGCTGTGGATCTATAGCATCCGTCCACCACCTGCACAACACTGACCATCTTCAGCTTTTCTTTTAGATGCACACAGTCTCCAGTTTAACTACTAGGCACCAGGAAGATTTAAAGAAATTCTGGCACACGTTATTCAGCAACCATTTGAACATGAGTAATCTGGATTATCAATAACAGGCTATAGATATCTCATAGATGATCTCGCTAAGCACCGTGCCCTGAAGGTTGCTGCAGTACGAGTGCAGCTCAGCATGAAGATAACCTCACCTCTTGCACATCGTTTGGAACAATCTTTGCATCAACAGTGAGATAACCCTTAGTTAACATTGCCAAAAATCTACACTTAGAACCTGAAAATAAGAAACTAAATTGTCTAATAGTTCTTTTGGTGTCCCATCCCCCAAGCATAACACTTATCTTCTAAAAGACTAACATTTCAAATTATACCTAAACTTTTCTGCAGACTAAATTGCTTTACATTCTGTATGGCAGATGAAATTCTGATGGATCTGAAATAAGAACACTGACTGAAGAAACTGTACTAAGTCGATACTAGCACTAGGAGAGACTAAATCCCCCCCCCTCCCCCAAATAAAGTATGTCACTACACAGACACATAATTTGTATTCACTCAAGCCTTCCCTAAAATATTATCAGTTAAGCTTGTACTAGAGTACAAGACTCTATTTAAATATATATTTAGTATATTACTAATTGTTTAAGCAGTGACTAAATTTCAATCACAATTGAATCTGACAGTTTTCAATCCCTAATTTACCCACTAATATTTCCGTAGAGAAATTTAATTTATGCTGGAATCTACTACAACTTTCCCAAAGGCAAAGAGAAAATTAGTTCCAACCAACTTGGAGCCACAGTAAGGAAAAATACTTTTAACAGTTTAAGCAACCTCAGATTTCCTTTGGGATTTCTATACAAATGTTCCTGCTTGTATCATTCAGGGAAGTATGTTAATTCTAGAACTCTGGAAAAAGGTACCAATTAAAGTGCCTACCATCTCTCCTTACAGTCACTCAGTTTCTTATGTTTTGTGGCTCTTTTCTTAACTGAAGCACAAGGCAGAGTTGGCATCCCTAGCTTAAAAGCTGTGAGCAAACTTTCAAGATATTATTTACTACTGGCAACACTGGCTGTTCAATTTGCCCTCTTCATATCTGCTTCCTTCTTCAACACCTTTCACCACACAGGAAAAAAAAAATAAGTGCTCTTCAGAGAAGAGAGACCAAATCACAAACACTTCATGGAAGGAAGTTTGAACAACTTAAACTGTTCTTTGCAGGTCCTCTAAATGCTATTTTATGCAATTTAGTATATTCATTACTCCACCTTTTCTGTAGGCCACAGGAAAACACTGCATTTACCCCTCCAGATTTGAAGCCCAGCTCCTTTAAAGGCAAAGAAATTCTGTTATCTCTGCCACCTTTAGGACAGACAGCCCCTGAAGCATTATGTCTGAGAGACAATTATATTCATGGCATACATCATTGTGCCTTTGCATTTTGTACTCAAGATTTACATTATTGTCTCTAATGATAAATTAAGTCTTCATTAGATTTGTATAAGAAGGATATATAACTAAAGAGTACCAGCTTCAGCCTCACAAAGTCACTGAAAGTTTAATTTTATCTCACAAAAGAAAATAAGAACCCACTGAGACATCAGCATCTTCTCTCTTGGATACAGATCCCTTTAGTCAGATTTAGCACACGTAGTTGCACTAAGAGAACAAGGCGGACCAATTGTGTCAGCAAAACAAAGAAAAAAAACCCTGCACCCGAGAGGCTTTCTTCCAAAGGCAATTGGCCTCTGGTTCACAAAAGTTCTATCTGCCACCTCGCTTTGCCACCACCTAGGAGTCTGTACTTGGGCATCTTTACTTCCTCATAACAGTAGAGTGGCCTGTTGTTCTCTAGTTTTTAAAAAAATCCAGAGATCTGATTCCTTTGTTATTAAGTCTGTAATATACACTGCCCTTATTAAATAAATGCAATAAAACTCTGCCAACCACAAGCAGTTTCAAGATACAGCTATATGAAGCTTTCCTACTCTTAGCATTAAAGAAATAAAAAAAAATGCAAATACAACGAGGTTTCAAAGCAAGAAATAAAAGATCTTGCAATAAGACGCTGCATTTTTGTTAATGATAGTCCTGCTATATTCTACAGGTGGCTAAAGTTGAGGATCCTGGAAGTATTCCTTCGAAGCAGCAACATGTTGCTTGCCAACTGATTAATAGTTCTCTGCTCCAATGCAAGGCAGGACTAAAACTGGTCCAGTTACCTTTAGAAGTCACTGGAAATCAGCAGCTTGCAGTTGGCTTCTCTTACAGACATTTCTCCAAGGAGTCCTGGCTCCCCTGACAGTATTCAGGATGTTCCCAGATCCAGTCTCATGCACCCTGTGATCCACACATATACCGAATGGGATCGCTCAAAGCCTGCTGCATTTGCTTAATTATAATAGGATCTCCTAAAAGAATTCTCTTTTGTGCTAGCTCTGCTCTCCTGCACTTCCACTGTAGGTTTCATTCTGGGGCTTAGTACAGACTATTGAAAGAAATAGGGGAAAAAAGAAATTCAAGGAGCATTTCATCAATTGAGTTTTCTCCTGAAGTAGTGCCAAACCACACAATTCAGAAATTATAGAACATTTTCATAATTTTAAATAAAAAATAGTCACTAATTTGAAAAGCCTAATACTTTTGTAAAACATACCAGTTTAATGAAAAAATTATCAAGGTTTCTTTCAAAGGAAGAAAAACTAGTGTGGGTGGTAGATAATAGCCACAGTGCCTAGTGATAAATTTTATTTCCTGAAGAATGACTAATGGGGATGTTTTGCTAGACATTTATCAAAGTAAAGCCTCTAGTGGCCAGCAAGGATAAAGGGTCATATTAATCAAATGCCAACTGGTCAGTAACTCATTCTGACTTTTAAAAACTGAACTCAGGGACACAGGGCAAAAGGAAGATTTGAGAGTTATAGTTATGCTGTCTAATTTCTAATGTGTGTGAAACTTGACAGCTGTAAATAACAACACACATTCTGTAATGTATGCATTTATATATGATTAGGTTTGTTGTGCTGGGTGACTTAAAGTGACTCTGCAAAAAAAATCTGTTTTGCAAAGACAGTGGGTGAGCAAAAGTTAATTAGAAAACAGCAGAAAAGGAATAACCAAAATAGCTCTGGCTAATAAGAGCACTCATGTATGTAGGCCCAGTCAAGTCAGACTATTGTATAAAATATTCAAAAACTGCACAATGGCAAATCTGATTTTTTTTAAAAAAAAAACAAACAACAAAACAAAGCACACACATACAGACCTGGGGCAGACCATCTGGTGATAACAGTTCAACCAATCTCTGTAGAGATTCTTCTAACAATTTGGCTATCCACACACATCTACTTGAAGCCCCAAGTTAAAACTGTAGTACAAATTCGTCAACTTTTCTCTTTCTCTTTATGAGGACCTAAGACCTTAAAGCAGCCATTCATTTTACTGTACCAGATAGAAAGTCATTTGGCTTCTTTCTATGCAGATATATACATGCATATGTATGCCTAGAAGCATACATATATTTAAATTTACACTACGAATATTTAAATATATATTCACAGCTGTATATTTGTATACACAGCTAAAACCTCACTGTTATGTTAGATATATATCAATGTATTTTAATGTGGTCAAATGATATTCAATCCATTCTGGGGTTTACTGCTATTTAATACAAACGTGCTGATTAAAAGGTTGAAATTCTTCTCCAGAAATAAAATATAGTTTCCCTAATGCATGCACTGTTTGTATCTCTCGTGATAACAGATATCTATGTTTAGAAAAGATAAGCCAAATCAGAGCATAACCATAGGCTTCAGAATAACACATCATACATAGATACGGCTTCCCAGTAAAATGCTGTAGTCATACCAGACACTATTAACATGAGATTCCTCCCTGAAACTACCAGAGAGGCTCAAGTAGTCCCACTACACACACATTTTGAAGTATTCTCACAAGATACCAGGAAGCTCATGAAATCTGTTGGATACAATCAAGCTCCATGAAACAGGCTGTTGATAAGCCTCATAGAGCAGATAAGACAGGATTTTACATCAATCTGTTTTCCATCTCAGTATACTCTGTTTTGTGACAGGTAATTACACAAAACAGGACAGCCAGATGAATTTCAGTCTTGCAAAGCAGAGATCACTTTAACATAATATGTACACAACTAACTATTTTCTAAACTTCCACTCAACAGAAAAGACTAGGTTTGCCTCACAAAAAGACTAGCTTGAAGGCATTTAGAAGATTTCTTGGACTTGGAAGAAAGGGCCAGGGGGAGATTGCTTGTTTGGTTTTATGTTTTGCGAAGCTCCTCATCTGGATCACCAGCCACTGAAAACTAAGAGTTGTGAATCGTTTGAACGACTCTCATCATGTCTTTTTTGGCTTCTCTTGAGACAGGCAGTAGTGCTTCGTAGTGCTACAGAATGAAAATACTGTGTGGTTTCTCTGAAAATACATATTCCTACAAACAAAAAAAAAAAATTAAAAATTAAAAAAATAACGGGGTTTTTCCTACCTTTAATAATGCTTAACAAATTTTTACCTTTCTACAGCGTATAAATAAACCTTACAAATTAAATACATTAACATTACAGCTGGACATGTTGAAATATTTTTCTTCTGAAAATAATATTTATATTTACTTCAAAAAGTCTCAGTTTTCAGTGTGAGGAGCCAGATTCCTGATAAGCAGACAATAAGAACATAAACATTATTGAAAACAGTTAACTGAAAGCAAGCTGTCAAACTACCTTTTCTTCCCTGAGGATATACACTATAATACCAGTATGTTTTTCATTCTCATATTCAGAGCAGAAACGACAGGACTGGAACACATCTGCTAGGCCTAATAGAGTTTACTGCATATCTTTATGATAGGCACGTGGTTATGTTTTAGCCTTGTTCTTAATTCCTCAAACCCCTTGGGATAAGTAAGAACCGGGAAGACTAACAGACTTCCTCAGGGTCATTCCCAGTGCCTCTGTGCCCAGCGCCAGAGCATGCCTCTGTCCTGACGAGAGATAACTCCGTCACCAATGTTCTCTCCAGAGAGATGAAGGTGAAGCTGCAGTCCACCTGCCCACCACGCACACCCACACTCCATCAACGCGGGGTATCGCTGGTGGGCAGTATCTGAATTACGGATACCCTGCAACCATTAGCAGTGCAGCTGTTGCAAGAAGCTTCACTGTATCCCCACCATTTCTATACATCTTCTCTTCATTAGAGAAAAAGTATTATTTGCAGGGACAAAGACTTATCTACCTGAACCTGTTCTTTTAATTGCAGCAAAAAAGGGAATGATGAAAAAAATTGCTTGAAACTACACCAGATTCCAGGCTTTTGTTAACTATCAGGCCCGCACTGACAGAAAGAAAGATGAGATTAAAATCTTCAAAATAGCATCTTCAGCATCAAAAGAATGCTCTCTCCATCCAACTGGCTTGATAGAACGTATTGCATTATTAAAAAAAAAAAAAAAGAAAAGAGAAATTATGTGGATCTAGTAAATTTACAAGTATACAGATTTCTTTTTTTCATGAGAAAAAATTCAATGCAGCCTCACAATGTACAGAAAGCATTATGAAGTGAGAAAAGCTAACATTTTCAAACAAATCAGATGACATTATAGAACATGATTCTTTTTGTTACTTGTGAAAAGAACATGCTCTTGATGCAATTGATTTCACACATAAAAGGCAACGGTTTGAAAGACCTACACTGCTATTTTTGGCTAGTTAGTAGAAACTGATGTCTAAAGCTGATAGCAGCTCTGACAATTAATTACAAGCTAAAGATCAAGTACGTCAAATCCTTGTGAAATCTTTAGACATGAATCAGAATAACTCTGAGTGCCTCAGTAGAGTTCAGAGGAACTTATTTCCCCTTTTTTGGCTCATCTTTCAGTTTCTCAGAGCTGCAAAGATTATCAGCATGAATATTTTATATAATAAGATATAGGTAAACAGAGCCAGATTTAGTCTTCGGCATTTATATACAAAAGGACCGGTAAATAACAGTTCACATAGGTACTTGGATGTATTACAGTCAGTGTGAGAAAATATTCACAAACCAGACTAAAGTCCACTGCAGTGTAAATTGCAATTATGTCCACTCATGTCTATAAGCTTTATTTTCCATTAGTGTGCTAGGCACTTCATAAAGGTGTCTTATGAATTTGTATAGCAGCAGTATGGGTATAGAAATGTATTAAGGACAGACAGATTAGAAATATTTTGCCATACCTGAATCCAGGCTGAAACAAGTCAGGGTAGAGCTGAAGCAGATTTTACTCTGAGCCAATGGCTAGGAAGACATGACCCACTCATGACCATCCCAAAGGAGCATAGTTATATTAAATGTGCAGTCTCCACTCTTCCAATAGACCAAGCAAATCAATGCATCTGACCACTTGCGGCAGAATTTGTGTAAGAAATCCATCAAAGTCGTTGGGTGTGATGAATTAATTTTGCCAAAATATTAACTGCAATAGGTTGGCACAGTACTGACTTGAAGTTTTTCCACAACACCATAAAGCACTGATTCTTCTGAAAAAACCAAGTGGATTCTGATCACCATTAGGAATTCCTGGAAAGAGACTGTGTGAACACCAGCAGGTAATTTTGAACTGGCCATCTCCAGGTTTCTTAAAGACTGGAAAGGTTTGAAATGTGTTTGGATTCTGATTAAATTCAGAAATCAGTGCATAAGAGACATATTAGAAGAGGTTTTAAGTAAGCAAACTATAACAGCATTTACTTATTTTCTTCTCTCCCTCCTCCCCTGGAGTCAGGCACTTAAAAAAATACCTTAGGAAGCTTCTGCTTAGTTCTAAAAAGGCGTATTGACTTCTTGACACTATGATAATTAAAATCAACAGGGAAAATATAACGTGAAATAGAAAATCTAGATACTGAAAGGAGATGTTAATCAAGTCAAATCAAGCTTTTAAAAATAACATGCTTAAGCAATGAGTCACTCAGCCCCATAACAAATGCAATGGGAGGGGAGATTTATTCATTTCTAGTTCTGCATTCTGTCTACATTTCCCTCTCCCTTTTCTATTTAATTTAAATGCAAGCCCTGCTTTCTTAGTTACTGCTAAGACACTGGCATTATCCATCCAGCTGAACAAATAACTCCAGCTTAAAGCCATTTAGTAGCAAGGTAAATTCTCTTCTCTATGCTCTGTCAAACAGCACACCTTCTGAAGGGGTAATATTTGCAGCCACAAAGCAGGCCACAGCTATATGCTGCATTTTAAGATTGACAGTTATCTTTTTGATTCTTTAGTACTCACAGCAAGTTAATAGGTATGTTTCCACTCATTAGGAGAAATGGGAAAAGGCCTAAGAACAGTGGTTTTAAGTAAGCACATTGCTGCATCAGTGCTAAATTCCATCCCGACAGCAGAAAACTACTTAAGTCACTGTGACACGTTAACTTACAGAACATTAATTCACTCCTAGAACACAGTAATTATATTATTGTGGGATAGTCACTTCATAGGTTTCCTAAAGGTTTATAATAAAGAATTTAGATTATACTTTCTGAGTATAGCCAAAGTACACTCTACCTTAAAACACAAAGGGAACACCTGTAACTGCTGAGCCACACGAGCCTCCAAAACGCTTTCTACCCAGGAGGAAAAAACTCAATTTGAAGGGCACACACAAAAAAACCCACAAAACACAAAGCAGCACTCCAAGGCCTCTGGCTTGCGCTCATCTTCTGAAAGGCACATAGCACACCCTTGAGAAGGGTCTGAAACATTCACGAGGTACAAGTGAATATTTTCATGGAAGAGACTGGTAGTTGTAAGAGCTATTTACAGCAACAAAGGAAAAGCAATCCTTCGTGCCTTGCTGATTCAAGTTCCTGCAGTCTCACGAAAAGTCTGCAGTGGTTAGATTCATTTTCCCTCTCCCCATCCTAGAGCTACTCACCATTTAATCAGAGCTCTGATACAAGCATCTGTGCCAAAAAGAGGAGCTATTTCTGGAACAACCTTTCCTTGGCAGCTTTATATAAAACCACACCAGCCCTGAAACAGGAGACATTTCCCAAGCCATGAAGCTAGTTTTGTTTCCCCAGGTGTAATTTCCACTGCTAAGCAAATGTTTCTAGCAGAAATTATGAAGTGATAAGTCTTGGCAACTACTCAAAATGCCGGTCAACTTTGCACGGAAATCCACAGCCTACTGGAAAATAGTCTAACAGCGATTAGGCAGCGAGAATAACTAACTTATTTTCACATTCCTGATGGTATTTACATCAGAGAGCATAGCCTACACTAAAGTTTGTAACACTCCTACTGGAAAAGAGTGCAGACTGAAGAAGGAGGTAGCTCCCAGAAATAAAGGTAATAAAAAGAGGACACATACTCAAGATTTACCACTCACTATACAATGAAGAATATAAGTGGCAGTTTAAATCATTTAAAAATTGTTTCATTTAAAAGATTGACACATGAAACTGTTGCCACAATGATAAGTAAAAGCACTACACCTGGTAAGCACTGTGCCTGGGAGATAGCAATAACAGATGGATTAAATTATACCAGCTAAATGGTTTACATCCAAGTATCACACTATGCTTTACTTGAACATTTTTAACAATTAAATGAATAAAAAGCAAATTCGTGATGCAAAATTTAAATACTTCGGATGGGGTAAGGGATTGAATAAAACTGTAAAACAGTAAATCCCCCAACTACTTATTTCTCTGAGCATACGGAAGTTTCTCAGATTAGTAAAACATAAAAGAGAGAGAAAGTCCTATGTTGAAATCAGAAGTAAAAGCACAGACAGGGCATGAAATACAAAATAAACCAGAAGATATTGAAAGCCACGTTTTTTGTTTACACAGTTTAAAAGTATATAATTGACAAGCAGCAGCTGATATTTTGGCCCAGGACCTGAAAAAGTCAACATGTATTTTACTGCTAAGTAAAAGTCAGGTCACAAAATCAACTCTAAGAGCAGTGAAAATCCTCTTGCATTTTGGAGGGCTTTCTTCAAGTTAAAACTGCTTTAATTGCTGCCATTCCCTTTGCTGATGTAGGACTGATATCTCGATAGCGTCCCCATTAAATAGAGTCATATTTTCAGATTATACATTTCTATGTAACAGTATTTTAAAAAGTAGGCTGTTTTCTGTATATATATCTTACCACAGACAAAGTTTAAAAAAAAAAAGAGGACAAAAAGCAACTTTTAATAAGGTTGAAAGTTAATACAGCCTACTTTTGATGATTTCTTTACAGAGAAATAGCAGAAGAGAAATATGCTTAGTCTATAAATAGTTACTGCATCTTGTTTTTTTCCTCACCAGAGTGGTTGGTGCTTTTCCCAAAAGATAGCAAAAAAGAAAAATCTAAGCATCATGAACTGTTTAAAACCCTTTATAAATTGAAGACCAATGTTTTAATTAGAAGAAATCTAGATGGCTACACAGCACTTTCGAAATATAAAAGCTCTGAGCCACCTTTGTTGTTGTTTGCTGTTCTTTATCATTTACCCTCAGTTGTAAATAGCCACCAAGCGCCTGATACTCAAGGAGAAGCTATTGATCAGCGTAGGGGATCAAGGTTACTGTAATCAAATTTCACTGTCCCACAGTAAACTTCAGTTTATCATGTCATTCTTAACTGATAGTCCTTCATCTCTGAAAGATATACATTCTCCACTTGTTTCTGTGGTCTGAATACACTACACAAATGTGAAAAGCCTGTGGAAGCTCAGGGAGAGGTTGGACAATTTTTACAGAAGAAAAACCCATTGAGATGTACTGTTTCTGCACAAACTCAGGAAGCTCCCGAGCTACAAATGTTGGACACTGCTAGAGTACTTGGGAGTTATCATACTTTTTAGTTTTATACTTTCCTTTAAATACGTGGGTCACTGTGAAATACAGAATACTGGTTGTCACTCAGCCCCATAACAAATGCAATGGGAGGACACTGATTTTTAGTATTAAAGTGTATTAATCAGTTTCTGTCTATATAAATTCACACACACAGGTGTGCTGTACTTTTTTTATTCGGAGAGAAGCCAGTCCCTCAGAAGGGACCAAAACTAACACCTCCAATACAACATGCTTCCAGTTTAGCATGAGGTAAAAGGTAATCTCCTTCACTCTCTTCTCAAAGAGGTAGAATCATAGAACAATTCAGGTTGGAAAAGACCCTTGGGATCATCAAGTCCAACCATTGACCCTACACTACAAGTTCACCCCTAAACCGTATCACTCAACACCCCACCTAAATGACACTTGAACACATCCAGGGATGGCGACACAATCACCTCCCTAGGCAGTCTATTCCAGTGTTTGACCACTCTTTCAGTGAAGAATTTGGCAAAGCTGGTTCATAAAAGAATTTCTTCCTAATGTTCAACCTAAACCGGCCCTGTTGCAACTTGAAATCATTCCCCCTGGTTCTGTCCCTAATTACCTGTGAGAAGAGACCAGCATCAACCTCTCTACAATGTCTTTTCAAGTAATTGTAGAGCATGATGAGATCCCCCCTCAGGCCCCTCTTCGTCAAACTGAACAGATCCAGCTCCCTCAATCTCTCCTCATAAGGTCTGTTCTCCAGGCCATTCACCAGCTTTGTTGCCCTCCTCTGCGCTCGCTCCAACACCTCGATAACTCTCTTATACTGAGGTGACTGAAACCGAACACAATACTCAAGGTGCAGCCTCACCAGTGCTGAGTACGGAGGGACAATCACCTCCCTTCTTCTGCTGGTCACAAAATTTCTAATACAGGCCAGGATGCCGTTGGCCTTCTTGGCCACCTGGGCACACTGCTGGCCCATATTCAGTCACCCGTCAATTAGAACACCCAGGTCCTTTTCCGCCGTACATCCTTCCAGCCACCCTTCCCCAAGCCTGCAGCATATGGAAGGTGAGTACTCTTTTAACAGCAGACAAATATAGGGTACAGAGGACTTGCGACAATTCAGAGTGTAGTCCCTCTACACCTAGAAGAGAGGCTTTTTCCCATAACAGATAGGTTTTAGTACTATATAGACTAAATGCAGCTCCAAGAAAACATTCCTTGTCATGGTTTTAGACTAAGAAAATCCCTTCATGTAAGGAAAAAATGCTTTTAACCATAAGAAAAAGAAAAGAAGTTATAAATATGAGCTACTTTTAAGTGAAAAATCAAATAAAAAATGTCATTGCCAGTGAAAGATAAGCTTTGTTCCAACAGCTAGTTTTATTTCCCCCACTATCACAAAACACATTCTTCAGCCAAGCACTTGCCAAATAGTAGCCCGCAGAAACAGAGACACTCCAGAAAGAAACACAAATGTATTATTTCTGGTTTAGTACAAGCAATGGAAGCAATATCATGGGCTTTCTCCAGCTCTGGATAAATATGCACAATGCAAAACTCTCTAGCACATGTTTTATTTGCTTACAGCTTAGACTCCAAGCAGGGGAAAAAAACCAACGAAACACACCACTAAGCAGTAATATAAAAACTTTACATTTACTGAGTAGCATAGCCAGTATGCTGTAAACAAAACAAAGAGACAGCAAGACAAACTTCATACTTGTATAGCAACCCACATTCAAAAACAGTAAAAATATACCACACAGAGCTAATACAACACACACAAAAAAAATCTCTGCCAGTGTTCTGCAAGCAGCTCACAGATTTTTGTCCTGGTTTATGAACTATTTCTTCCTAATGAACAGTTTCCAGACATCTACTTTTAGCCCAGTCTTTGACAGAACAGCTACAATAATCAGTTTCATAAAACAATAAAAGCCTTATCAAGTTTTACTCAGCCACAGACCCAAAATGCTCACATAACATTACCTTGTTTTATGAAACCTCCCCTACTGCGAAGTGCTGAGGTGGTACACTGACGCTCGACTGAAACTTTCTGCTGTTGTGAATCCACTTTCAGTCACAGGTGTTTCCTCTTTATAATAGAAAAGCTTGACTAATTATCGACTGGGCCTCATTTGTTTCAACACCTGATTCTCTTGAGTAACAAGTTTCTTCTAATTTTAGCCCTGTAGGGGCTAGAATGAAATGGAGAATGAAGAGAAAGGCAGGGTAAGCATGACCTGAATAAGAGCTAAAAAAACTTGCCGCCCATCAGAAGTCTGAAAAAAGGTTTTGCTCACAACTGTAAAGATCACACAAGTGAAATAGAAGTTTCTAGAAAATCTGATAGAAGTAATGTGTATAATCACACCCATCTGTTCTCCATTAAAAACCATTTTGACAAACAGGCTTTAAAAACCATTTCTTTTGATGTTCTACAAAGACTAACCATAAACAGAAAAGCATATATTGAAACAGAAAATAATTACCTTACAATATCCAGGTGTATGGTAGACAGAGACCTTTTGGGGATCGCAAAAGTAGAAGCACAACTACTAAACTACCTCTTTAAGAGCCAGCTACAAAAACACCTGGGGAAAGCACCACAGGTGTTAGTTATGGAAGCCGGGACCCAGGGGGGGTCTCGCCCAGGCAGAAAGTGGAACGGCTGCAGATAATTTAGAAGAATATCTAAAGATGACAGTCCCATAAGGAAGTTGATACTGCTTGAGGAAGATCAGTCTCCAGGTTTTTAATGGATTGCTAAAAATAAATGTGCATTTATTTGCATATTTTATGTGCAATGTTTGCTTGAATAACCACCCCAAAAATACTTTTAAAGAAAGTTTTTTACCCAATGTAAGTAAGAACTTGCCATTAAAAAAGCTATTTACTTTCAAAAGTACATTCCCTGTTGTTTTAGGGGAAAACAGGCTCCTGTACAAGTATCAGCAACAGTCTTCAGCTGTTTTATCACTTTACAACTAGTTTTATCTAAGTCATATCTTCATGTGCTAAAGCTGTTTTAAGTGATTATACTAATCTTCTCACACTTAGCTAACACTATTTTATAAGTAAAGAGATTCTCCTGACTATACATTCATTCCAACCTTAGAAGACCCAGCAGCAATATTCAGCCTTTTCCTTGAGATAAAAATCTAGGGGTTTTTCTTGGAAATCTTACTGCAAAAACAACAGAATGGAGAGATCCATAATTGTTTGTGTTCGACATATTTTTTACTAATTGTGCTTCAAAAGTGTTATACGAATTGTCCCAATCTCATGGCGTGACAATACCTTGTGCCATGACAAACACTACAGAACACTGTAACGCTAAATCTACGTAATTCATGCAAAATTTCGTATGTACACAAAGCACTTTGTGTGGATCAGTATTCAACAAATCCTCAGAACTGTTTTCTCTGCAAGCTCACTCTTTCTCAGCAAAGCAGTACATATCTAAAGGGAATATACAATATGTCACAGACCTAGAAAGGGATGGAAGTGTGATATGTGTTTCCCATCCAAAGGATGGATGATGACCTGACAAGACAAATGGATTTGTAGATCACTACCATTTGCAACAGTTCTTAATTTTTTGCCAAGAAACAGAGCATCCCAATCGCCAAGTTAGACACTTCAAAGAATGTCTCTCCTGCCAATAAAGGCTTCTGAAACACTAACAGAAAATACTGGGAGGATGGAGGCCATGCACACACCAGCTACTGCAGCTTCTATATGGCTCTGATGTGATTCATTCAGTATGGTCACACTCCATAATCTCTTCCCACAGAAATTCTCTTTAGGTACAAATCCGGACATTGTGATGAAGGGGCTAATTCTCTACTGTATTTAGAATAAATCAGGGAACTTCACTGTGTTAATGGTTCATGTGTTCCCCTCATTTGAAACAGCTCCCACAAGACCTTGACAGAGAATTTCCTTGAACCACCAGGTGATCAAACTATATAAATATTCAAATATTGTCCTTTCTAGGGTATTTTCTTATCAGCCTGCACTTCTAGGATCTGCATAGACTGCAGCATTAGCTATCAGCCTGAAGAATATTGCTCTTTCCTCTTCCCTATTCTTACCTCACAGAGCTCATTCTTATCTTATTTTTCACCAAAGTATATTCAAATCAAGGCTCTTTTTTTCTTTTCTCTTTTCCTTCAATTATCTTTAATTATTATGCTGCTTTTTCCTTTGAAGTCAAGGGAAAGATTCCTATTCATTTCAATGAAGATTTATCCTGGCCTTTCATTTGAAGTGTTTCACCTCATGGTATCTTCAAAAACATTTTTCCATAGGGACAGGGGCGCATCCAAATAAAGATTAATAAAAGTGCAATTACGGTGGTATCATTAATTAAAGAAATAGAATCACATTTTTTAGTGTCAGTGAACTTCAATACACTAAATAAAATAAATAATATGGAAGTGTCTTGGGTCTATAATAGAAACAACATCTACCTTCAACAAATCTGAATAATTGGGTAAATAATCATATATACTTTGAAATTCAAAAATGGTTTCAAGGTTCCAAAACAAAGCTAAGTTAATTTCACTGAGTGAAACAAGAGTAGAGATTTATTTGCACCTTTTCAGCATGCAAAACATTATAGTTACATTTTAATCTTGGTGTTTAAAAATAATTCCACTGAAAAGAGAATTTCTAGTGCCACAGCTGTCAGTTCCCAGTAGCTTATGTGACTCGCCTTATGGGGAGTTATTCTCTTTACACTGCAAGTCTGAAATTACTATTCACTTTGACAAGCCTGTTCCTGATTGCACCCTGATGATGTGTCCTCAATTCAGCTCATGACATTCGTAAGATAAATGTGTAGAATGAGAATAGGGGCAGAACACTAATATATGTTGCTTAGCTCAAAGAGATGTGATCAGACCCTTTCAATATTAGTTGATGTATTCTTGACAATATTATGAGACAATTAAAGTCTATACGTATTGGCTGATGGAGATGAGTTATGGTAAGTTCCAGGAGGCAATTCTCTGAACTAGGAGATGCTGATTAATTACCTAGCAATAATTCATTATGACGACAGTTAGGTCTACTTGTGCTCGACAAAGTCAGAGGGAGCAGTAGAAAATAAATCATACAAATACTATTTAGGGTAAACAACAGTTGCAGCCAGAAAGTAACATGTCTACAGAGAGTAATGTTTTCTTAGAAAAATTAGATTCCTAGAAGCAAATTATCAAATGAAGTGAGCTGAGGATCTCCATGCCATGCAATCAACATATGCATCAAGAGGCCCTGCACTAGAAAACCCAGTATTTCACAGATTTTCCCACTTTCTGTACAGAATAGTCACTGTACACCTGAGGGAACAAACAAGGAACCAGACTGCATCACCTTGGGCTTGTAACTCAGGCTGCTAAACCAAAGCAAATAGACATTAAAATTTATAAAAGCTGACGTCAGCTTTAGAGATCCGTATGTTAACACTGATGTTAACTGACTAACTATCATCTAAAGCACATATTTTTTTATCTTGCAATCACTTAATCTTTTTTTCAGGTGTGTTCAAACACAACGTATCTATTCACAGCATTTCTTGCATTCCTTCCTCTCCATCTGAATCTGACAAGAGTCAGCTTTCCTTGCCACCACCAAATTGTTTCTCTTTACATGGGTTGCTTCCTGAAAAGTGTAAGTACTAGAGAAATGGATTACTGCACAGTTCAAAATTTGAATTGTGACTTAATTATTTTAAAGGGAATTTGTCATAGTGGCACTTCTCAGGAAACTGTATTTCAAGTTTAACTGACATTTCTCATTAAAAAAAATAGCATGTCTATTTCACTAGTGATCCTAAAATACAAAATTTCCACAGAACCTGTTCCTTCCTCTTGGTTGCAGAGGGTTTTCCTCAATGTCCTTCTGTGTTAAAAATTAATTGGCTGATTAGAGAACACATAACCAGTAATTTTCCAAAAAGATTATGACTTTCCTTCCAAAAAATCTCAGATAGCAATTTTAAGTTACTCTGAACATTTCTCCGACTTCTGAACTTTTTCCTTTAATCTACTTTTTAATTTCACATATGTATCAAATAGGTCAGCATTCAGGAGGTTTTCTTTCAGTCAGTTCTTTAAGTGTTTAACTTTTTTTTATGTTCAGATAACTAGATTTAGTTATCAGAGGCTTGTTAAACAAAGATAGAAGTCAATCACTTTTATTATCTTCCAGACTATTAGGTAAACGAAGCAAGCTATTCTGTCTAATAAAATCCAGGTCTGCTTGACCACTATATAATAGACACACATTTACTTCAAAAAACACTGCCTTAAAAATAAAAAAAAGTTTATTTTCCCTGGTCTTCTGGGCAGAGTGGACATCACATAGAGCTACTAGAGAAAGGCTCAAAAAAAGAAACCACGACCAAAACATAATGTTTCTCACTCAGCAAGAGAGTCACAACAACTAAAAGAGGGTCCAGAATTGTTTAGATGTTAGACATGTATCCTCCAAAACATCACACTGGGCAGTCTCGAATTATTGCAGCTCTCAACGTTAGAGTTAGGATTGAAAAAAAAAAAACCACTTTTCACTATAACTCTCCACACAAAGATGAGGCCTAACATTTTCCAAGCTGGATCTCTTTTTAGGTGCAGAATCAGTTGAATATAATAATTTCCTCCTTTGTTTTTAATGAAAAATCCAAAGAAATAAACATACACCATACAAAAACTTTGAAATATTTTAGGAGAAAAATGAACACTATTTCACAGGAACATCAAAAACATACATGTTGAAAAGCGTTTCCTGAAGTGTAATGGCAATCTTTCACCATTCCTACCACAGCAATGACTGTAGCAGGCATTCCCTGGCAACTTTCTATAAAAAAATATAGTCCTTTGTGGTTATTAAAATTATTTGCAATCTAATATTTACCAGCCATATCACAAACAGAGCATTAGATAGGCTCCCACATGTGTCACACCGAATGGCAGAGGTCCAGGAGACAACACAGAATTGTGAAGCCACTGAAGGTCTTCCCAGCTCAGATTCAGAAACAAATTTATAAGGTTGCCCTTATCTACTTAGCATCCTTATGGGACTGTGACAAATGAATGCCATCCCATTCCTTCCATTCCTGAGCTTGGCTTTCATGAAACAAGCCCAAGCACTTGTACTACTCTCCCCAGAGTTTTTGGCTTTGGTATTAGTTTGCTTGGCGCTAACTTGAATGCTGCTGACCCTACCTTAAAAGTTATCTTCAGAATATTAAACTAGACAAACTTAATGTAATATTAGCATGCTTCATTTTCCAAATTTAACTTTCTGGCTTATTTAAAAATATAAAGTGGAGAAAGAATAAAGCCTATACTTTGTTTACTTCATATTAGTTAGCATTTCTGCATTCTGTAAATGCTTCCTCATTAGTTTTTCTCTGCTTGCTAGACTTAATTTATTCACTTTAAAAACACAACAAGACTGAATACAAGCCCATAGCTGTGCTGAATGTAATTAAACTGCCAGTCAATTACAAGCAGAATTTACAGTTGATATTTTAAAAGATTGAAAACATACTTTTTTCATACTAAAACTCAGTAAAAAAAAAAATACAACATAAAAACAGCTGTCCTCTGACAGTACAAGACATTTCTTATTATGGTATACATGCATTGCAATTTTTTATGTATGTTTGACTTCAGAAATCTCATGTTTTTAATACGACCAGCTACTTTGACCTTAGCAGAAGGTGAAAAAGCAGCAAACTATTATTACACTCAGGTACAGAATCATGGTACAATGATACCTAGCAAAGGAAAGAAGTAAATAATTGGCTCCTAAACCCATGACAGTATCTGCTTCTTACTGCAGCTGAGTTTCAGAAAGTGCATTTTACTGAGAATGACAGGAACCGAATAGTAAACTATTGGTAAGACTTAGCACTCTTATTTCCAATGTGTATCAACCCAAAATCTTTTACACATTCTTGCTCAAAGGGCACATGAATTAGATTGGAACTTGGCAATTGTGTGGGTTTTTTCCTTCATTAAAAAAATAGATCTTTTTTATTAAGCAAATGACAGTTAAGATACAAAATCCCACATATTCTTTTTACTATCATTTCAACAAACTCACTACAGTTATCAGTCCAAATATTTTACTTAGTGAAAAATTAGTGAATGTTTAATTTCTGTATAATCATGTACGAAGATTCCATCTATTAGCATCTGTCACAGGAGAGGGAGAAACCAATGTAGGTTTCAAGGAGATCTACCTAGGTAAATACTTGAGATTTTGGTTCCATTACACTGCATATTTATTCACCGAGTTTAGCATAGCTAAGCTAGCATAGCTAAACAGCCATAAAGATCTGAGTCCACACACCTAATTCTGTCTATACCATTTGGATCTAAACTGTTATTTCTCTTAGCTCATTAGGAGGATACTAATATTCTCTTGTTCTGCATATAAGTTGTAAAATCAATGTTTACAAATTAAACATCATATGTATACAAATTATCTGGAAAACATTTTTGTGTGGAAGGTATTTTAGCACTTCGAATGTATTTGAAGAAACTGGTAAAGAGACAGTCTTCTGTCCCTTTCTGGAGAACCGGAGAATTGGAAAACATCAACAGATTGGAAGAAATAGAGGAGGTATCCTGACGCTACATCTACTTCATAAGCTAGACTTTAACAAGTCATCCATCAAGACTACAATCTGAGTCTTACTGAATTTTGCCTACTCTAATCCCTCCCAAGACACACTCAACTGTTAGGAAGTCCAAGAGGTTCACATGGGTGATGGGCTGTTTTGCCAGTTGACAGGGTCAAGAGAACACCAACAAAAGGGTAGGCTTATTTTACTATTTTAAGGTATTACAAAAATGAGGTAATGCATTTAGTTAAAACAATAAACTTATCATACGCCAGTTTTTAGCAGCAAAGACAATAAGCAGGGTAACGCACCTAATCATTACTACCTGAGGTTAGCTATAGTGGTTAAGAAAGATGCATCACCAGTTGCCCTAATGATCATCATCCAGATGCGCAGTCGCTGGGGAGCCCTGGTTGCAGTGAGGATTTGGAAAGCCTGTCCTGGCAATTGGGAGGTCCCACGCAGTTTGTCCCCTCATAGGTGAGGTCTCCAAAGTCACTGCAAGAGAGTCCAGCTTTTATATTATTGAATAAACAAGCTTAACTTCAAATGTGGGAACATCTGGTGTCACCCTCCATGTTGGATTTCCACCCAAAGCCTGGCCAAGGCTAAAAATGGAATTTGAGGGAGTTTCCCTACCCATGTTTCTCCAAGGGAGTTTCTCTATTTGGGCTTTAATCACATATTTCTCAGCAAGGCCAGACATCTGGTCTCACAGCCTCGCAATATGCCTCTAAATAAAGATTGTGCTGTTGGTTACTGTTACACAACAAATACTAGAGCAAAGCTTTTATAGATTGGCATCAAAAGATATATATATATTCATACTAAAATAGATCAGTAATACATTACATGTGATTAATACCATGTGCAATTAATACTATATATTATATTGTTGGGTTGAGAGGTTCATCTACAGGTCAACTTTAGTTCAGAGCCTACTCTTCAGGCCTCAGCACTTCACAGGCTGCCATTCGTAACCCCATTTATTCAGTGAGAATTTAGGAATATCTGTTGCAATTTCACCTTAGGTAATTATGTGAGGCTCTCAACCTCCATATCATTAGAAAAAAATAGAAGATAGGAAGCGAAGACAGCATGCTGTTTCATCAGCTGCAGCAGATACTCTGCATAAGCCAGGAAAATAAAACTGGAAATGATTGAGGAATTATTATATACCTAAATCTTCCAAGGACATCCGAGGTAAGTTGTAATTACTGTTACGTGGTGTGATTTCACCACAAGCCCTGGGCAAATGCCCCTCCTGTAGTAAATCATGCCACAGAACCTAGAACGACTGCAGAAGGCCAAGACTAGAGCTTTACTTCCTGCCTAAAATATGGTGCAGCCAGAAGCGTTCTGTCCGCTAGCTCTGTGCCCAGCTCCGCGCCCAGGCACTGCTTCGCTGCTGACTCATAAGTGCCACCAACTGCGTCACGGACATCTTCACCTTAGTGTCCCTTACTGACCCAGCGTCCACATCAGAGCAAGCCTGGCCCCGATTAATTTACAAGCCAGCATAAGGTCGCAATGCCAAATGGTGTCCGTATAATCCTCAAGGAATTGCAGCAAATTGCATTCCTATTGCCTTTAACCCTTAACATTAGAACACTCAAAATGAGTCACAAATTATGTAGACATTTCTCCCTGAACTCTGAGAGATAACAGAAATTAGTCACCGCAGCATTTAAATAAAACAGCAAACAACTTTTTATCTGCATATGAAGTCTCAGAGACAGAATTATATATGTTTAAAAAGCAAATAAAAGTGCAGTTCTATAAGGCTCTTATCTCCTTGCAAGATCAATTTTCTAGAAAAACACTTTGCACTCTGTCATCAGTTAAACAAGAAAATGAGAAAGAAAATTACCTAAAAACCACAGTTTTTATATACTCATACATATATATTTATATTTATATTTCAGATATATATTGTAATTATTATATATAC
>NW_009717651.1:0-1442 GCF_000703405.1 Apaloderma vittatum
ATCCGTTTGCCAAATCTGTAATGCTTGTAAGTCATGTGGGTTGGTGTCAAAAGAAACAGGTACCTGGGTTCCCTGACAATCAGGACAAGGTGCTACGATGGAACATGCTTCAGAGTGGGACAGGCCAAACGATCGTCGCAATGCTCCTGATCCTTGATGAAAAAATTGATGTGACAAAACAGCTTGTTTCTTAACATTAGGCACGGGCCCTAAAGCAACAGTGGAAACAAGGGCATCGGCCCTGGCATTACTTTCTGCATAAAATCCGGGCAATGATGTATGATTACGAATATGTAATATAAAATACGGTTTTTTGCAGTGCTGAATAGTTTTCCATAGCGTTAATAAAATGTCAAATAACAATGGATTCTCTAAAGTAGCAAGGACAACTTTGTCCAAGCGTGCCACCAAATTGGCAGCATATGCCGAATCTGTAATAATGTTGACAGGACCAGGGAATAAGGTAAAGGCTAAGGCTATTGCTCGTAACCCAATTACTTGTGGAGAACCATTCTGCAAAACTACTTGTGATTTCTATTGATCAGTATCCAGCCAAACAACTGCTGCTTTGCCTGTCTTCCCAGAGCCATCCGTAAAAACAGTAGGACCCTGTACCGGTTCAGGTTGACTAAGATTTTTCTGTCCAAAAGGAACTTGTTTGGCAAACTTTAACAAAGGATGTGAGGGCAAACGATAAGAGATTTGGCCCGAGAATCCAGCCAAAGCGGCCTGTAGTTCATACTTATTTGCTAGGCACCATTCAGAATACCAGCTTTGTACAGGGAGTACAATAGTCATAGGGTCGCGCCCGGTTAGTTCTAAACACCTCTTTGATAATAACATCAGCAATCAGTTCAAGCAATCCGGGAGCAGCTTTACGTGACCAAAAAGGTAAAAATAACCACTCTAAAACATGCAAAGGGTCATGCCATTCAGAGTTCCATTGAACTATAGCACCAAAAGGCACTATGTTATCAATCAAAATAAAAATCTGAACATCCTGGGAAAAATTGATGCGATCTACAAATTTATCATGCAATGCTCGTTTCAACCAAGAGCAGTGCTGCTTTTGTTTCTCAAGTTAGGGTCCTGGGTTCCAAGGGATCATGTGAATGTTTTAGAAGTTCCAACAGGGGTTGCAATTGTGAGTTGGTCAGGCCCAAATACGGCCTGATCCAATTCAAAGAGCCCATTAATTTTTGCACATCATTAAGGGTTCGAATTTGCGCGTTTAATTTTACTGGCTGAGGCATAACTTGTGTATCTGTAACAATCATGCCTAAGTACTACCATGGTGCTACAGGCTGAATTTTTTCTGGTGCTATGACCAAGCCAAACTGTTGCAAGCCATGAGTGGCCATTTCTTCCATTTCACCTAACCGCCTTTTGTCAGAGGCATCTAGCAAGATATTGTTGTGATTTTCAAAGGGAAGGTCACAAAA
>NW_009717652.1:0-1054 GCF_000703405.1 Apaloderma vittatum
TCTAAAATTTGGTCCCATCTAAAATTTGGTCCCATCAGAGTCTGAATTAAGATTCATTGTGGGGATTTCAGTAACTCCACCAGAGCAAGAGTACTGAGGAACAATCAGACAATAGCTCTCCCCTGTCAAATGTGCTTGGGAGTGAAGGATAGACGTGTGCTTTTCTTGGCTTGCTGGCCATTCATTACTTTAAATACGCCTATTCAACAGAAAGGAGGACTAATGGGGGAAGGAATGCTCTTATTTACTGCCATGAATTGTGCAGAAGGGAGGCTACAGCTTGGTATTAAAAGTTATCTTGAGCTGTTTCTTTGAGTTATAGGAAGAAAAAACTTCCAAATAAATGAAATTTATTTCACTTGTAATGTCCTGTTCTCTGCTCTGTTCTTCCAGGTTGCTCAACAAGTAATTTTAGTATAGTCTTTATGTGAGCTGTGGAGTGGTATTCAAAAAATTTCTTCAGTGGAGTTCAAAGGACCAAATAGGTACCACTTTTATCTTCATCAGACTTTGTTCTCTTCTGATATTGTTCTTAGACAGATAATCAAAGTTGCCATGTTCTAATTTGCTGCTGTCAAAATTCCCCCTCCCCAAAACCACCCATTTAATTAGATTTTTAGATAACCAAGCTTGGCAAATTCTCTCAGTACTGTCAGCATTCATTTACATGAACGTTAGCCACATCACATCATCTGCGGTCTTTATGTTGGAACAGTACTAATGTTGGAAATCAAGCTGGCTAGCTCGATTAAGCACAAAACCCCTGTCTTTTGGAAGCAACAAGAAACTTCCATCTGCTTTCAGATGACCAGTGAGCAATGACTGAAAGCAGAATGGTGAAATGAGTGTTCCTCGACTGTCACAGTGTAAGCAATGGCACAAGAAACCAACCTCTCCAAGCTGTCAGACAAATGACCTACGTTTTCCCACTTAAAGGACTGAGATGTGTTAGTGGCAGCCCGTATCATCAAAGTTAGACAGGGAGATGGGTAACAAGAGTGACTGTTGGTATTTCTGGGACACTATGTGGCTTGAATAATGGAGCACTAGTATT
>NW_009717653.1:0-12095 GCF_000703405.1 Apaloderma vittatum
GCTCATATTCAGCCGCCTGTCAATTAGAACATCCAGCTTCTTTTTCCGCCGTACGTCCTTCCAGACACCCTTCCCCAAGCCTGAAGTGCGAACTAAAGGGACTGCAAGGAAGATGGTGTGAATGAAGTGATGGACTTGGGATGGCTTTAGGAGAGTGATGAATTTCTAATAGCTTTGGGTAGATACAAGTGGCTTTGGTGTCTTCATGGCTTTAATTAGAGAAGTCAAGATGGAAGGAGCAAAACTGCACAACTGTTCACTGGCAAGAAGGATAAGACAGATTTGTTGATAATCTGCCATGCTGTGGAGTATATTTCAGTGAAATATATAAACCTTTGGAAAGTAGGTGGCACCGAAGTAGCACTGCACCTTTGAATGTCGCCATATAATTACCACCATCACTGTTATAAAGTACCACAGGATCATGAGAAGGCAGATATAGTGCAAGGAAAATGATTAGCCTACTTCTAATTTTGAAGTCTTTACATGCAAGTTTAAAAAATAATAATTCCTTTCCCCTTAACTACTCTTTTTTTTTGTGGAAAATCCTTGAGTTTTGGGGAGGACTAGCTAACCCTTGTTCTTCCTGTACATGGTATAGGAAGATGACTGGCTGAGGATCCAGCAGCCACATAAAACTGGGTCAGGTATCTTGAACTGTTTTTAAAATTATAATCTTCTTTTTTCCTTCAGTTCTGCTAATTCCAGTAGGTATTGCAGTCTGTTTTAGTAATAAACTGATTTATTTTAGTCAGTGCTGTATAGACTGAAATCTCTGGGAAGGGGGGAAAAAAAAAAGAAAGAAAATAAAGGGGAAAAGAAAAAAAAAAAAAAAGATGTGCTTCAGAAGTCTGAATTACCCAGATCTCTCCTAATTGGTGAAAGAGAATGCTGAGTATGGATGGCAGATGTTTCCTTAATTAATATCCTACTGGGTTAATCAGCAGAACCTTGGGAGCTGCTATGAGACTTTTGATGTGTTCAGAGAATCCAAGCCTTGATCTATAGACTTTAAACTCATAACTGCTCTAGCTACTTACCTTTGTGGTACTTGCAAATAGTTGAAAGTCTTCAGTCAGAAGTTATCTTTTGTATAACCTAATTCTGTGAACATTTCAATGACGTTTGTGTTCAAAATTTACAGTAAATCTTGCATGGAAATTGAGCTCCTCTCTAAATTTGAGATTTCTTACAGGTTTTAAAAAATTGACTTATTCACAGTTCAGAATGTTTGCCTTTCAATCTCTGAAGAACTCAATACACTATTTTTAATTTTGTGAAGTCTGTGTTTTACCATAAGTAGGTTTGATACACAGAAAATTTGTCATGGACCTAATGGCACTCATTAGAACCACATGTGCTCTCACTGAAAATAGAGCTAAGTCAGGAGGAGAAATTGCAATCTCTCTAACTTTCACAAGCTGAAAACTTGGGAAAAAGGAATCATTTATAAGATTTTTGTTTCCACATAAGTCTTTCTATATCTTCTGAAAGCTAAAAATTTGAACTTTTCACTAAAATAACAATGAAATGGGATGAAGAAAATTTTTTCCATTTCTTTTTCTGAATGTCTCATTTTGCAAATACCCATCTTATAAACATTCAAATTTTAATCAATTATCATCTTCTGGAAAATGCTGAAGGCACATCGCTACAAACTCTAGCTATAATCTTCTTTATACAGCTGCATATGAAGAGGGGTGAGGGAGGACAGAGTGAGGAAAGCTACAGAAAAACTGTTTTTGTACCCAAGTTAGCAGTGGCTTCCCGCTGTGGCAAAACACCTGTGAGGTTTAAAAGTGTCATAGGAGAGCTTTACCGTGGAAAACAGGAGCTTATTTAGTGATTTGGATTAATCTTAGTATTTTTTTCCCCTGTATGTTCTATCATACTTCCCTAATCAAATGCTCAGCCAGTGCTTTGAAAGCTATTGAGATACTGCATTTTTATGGTGCTGTATCATACAGTTGTATGAAAAAGCAGAATTTGGCTCTTGCCTAGGTCATTGTTTCCTCTTGGAGCAAACTCACACCTGAAAGTAAACACTCTGGAGAGAGGGGCTGGGCCAAAGGAGATGTGCCACAGCGGCAGAATAGACAAGGGGCAGGGCAGAACCCTTTCCTGGAACAGTTTAGCCTCTGCCTTACATGGGTCATTTAAATAAGGCATTTATCCAGTCTTTTTTTTTTTTTTTTTTTTTTTTTTGTGTGTGTCTCTTCTGCTTGTCTCTGACCCTCTGCACTTCAAAACAATATACTCGACAGAGTCAATCTCCACCAAGCAGAAGAGAGGCTGAATCCCAACTTCCCTGCTTCATCCAACTTCTATCCTTCTGAAATCACATCATTTTCATCTTCGAAACTTCAGAAACTGCAAAGTGGAGGCAAAACTTGCCCTCAGTGAGTAGGAAGTAGAAATAAATGTTATAATCACCAAAAGGGTGTTTTTGGAAGGACGTGCCACCTACAATAATAGGGAAGAATATTGGTTCTCACTGGCTCGCCTTATTATTTTAGGCTGTTCTTTGCTCTTTTCCTCACTAGCTCACATCCCACTAGCTGTTTACAGTTATTTCACACATCTTATGCCAGCCTTATGCCATTCATTCTGTTGAGACCTGCTTGAAACCTCCTCCAAAACTTACTGCTATAGTGTTTTTTTTTAAAGAAAATTCTTAGCTCCTGCCCATCAAAACCAATTCCCCTACAGGGAAAAAAAATTACATCATTTAGTATATAAAACATGTCAATGATTATGCAAGATTTTGGTACTACTCTTGTTCCCTCTGTTCCTCCTATCTGTGAACAACAGTCAGGTTTCTAAACTTTGCTCATATGTGCTTAGTTTGGGAAAATAGACCCGGTTCTTCCTTGATTTAAGGTTATTTTTTCGCACTGGAACACATTTATTCTCTAGTATTCTCCGCTATAGGCAGTGATACCAGGGATGGAGGTAAGCTCTGGGTCTTCACTTCCTTCTGCCATGTTTAATAAATGTAAATCTCAGTTCCTAGAGAGAAGGTGTCTCATCTCCCATTTAAGTGCATAGGACTGAAGACATTTTTTGTCACTTAGATCCATGCATCCCAGAGCAGGATTGATCTTGTTATGAATGTTAATATTGCATCATTTGGGGTGGGATGGGAGTAGGTTCTTCCAGTACAGTAACTAATGAAGAAATAAAATGGAATGCTCCACAGCGTTCGAGTAAACCAGAAATATTTTCTCCAACTGGCTTGAAAAGATGTAACAATTCAGCATATGATTTTAATTAATGTCCATGTAACTAAAAATGTGTTTAATTCACAATAGCATTACAAGAAAACATATTGACATCTAATTATGGATCATAGAATTTGCTGCAGAGAAACTGTAGTGCATCTGTTCAATGAAACACAATCATGGAGAATGCTAAATGGCAAAATATAATGAAAATGTGAACCAATATACAAATGAGGCCATTAAATACATCAGTGTGAAACAAAGTGGGGATATTCGAGAGAAGAGCTCATGCATAGGGTCTGGTAGATAATACAAAGTAATATTGTCTAATAAGGGGTTTTTTTCTTATTATTTTCTTGTGAATAACAAGATTTCAGCTGCTGGGGTTTCTCAATGAAGGATGCTATTTCGAAGCTAACATGAAAATGCTTGGTATTTAGCTGACAATTGGTAAAATAATTCTCATGACTTCTCACAATAAACACTTCATTTGTTACAGCTATTTTGTCAGCTCTTTTGCTACAGTCTTTCCTCCTAAATAACAATTTTATCTTAATAAACTGATTTCATCATCCTTACGTTGTATTCTTATAGTAAGAGTCAGATCAGAATCTTAGAATCAAAAGTCAAAATTATCTACCTACTTGGTCAGGAATCACAGTAGTCAAGGACTGAACTGAATGAAATGATATAGCAATGAACACTCTTGCTTGGACATGCTGTTAAAACACACAAGCCTGAAATATCTTTTAATCTTCAATTTCAATAAATCTCTTGTCCGTGTTCTCTTTTGCCGTATTTGTAGGCAAAAGGGGTTCATAGAAGCATATAGACTGAGATTGCAAGGGAAAAGTTTTCAAGTAGGATTACTTTTAGATGACTTCTACCACCACTACCTGGCATACAACATTATACAGAGGAAATAAGAACCATGTTTTAAACTCATCATACAGGATCATTTGCTCCTGAAACCTCTCCTTATTCATCAAGAAACAAAATTATTATGCAAGAGAGGAGCCAGTCACAACTGAGTTAATCAGCTTGAGGAGCTAGCCTTTTATTAATGGAAACTGAAAACAGATCACCCCATCTTTTAATTTTGCAAAACATATACATTGAAAAGACCTTTAATCCTGTTGTTGCAGAGATTTCTTTTTTGTTTGTTTGTTTTAATAATCTAGTGATACAGAACTTTACATTAAGTTAGGTATTGGAAGGTGCTTAATCAGGTATGCACAGAGCTTCAAGCCTGGTAACGCGGATGCCTTATGCAGGAGTCACTATACAACACAAATATGCTCAACTACAACACTCGCTGAAATACAGCTTCTAGGTTGGAAAAGAAAAGAGCTGCTAAACTGCCTGTTTTTTCCCTTAATCTATCAACCTAAATAAGACAGTGATTAGATTACTATCAGCTCCAAACAGGCCACTTAGATAGGTATATTATTTCCAGTTTTTATTTTGGTGAAACAAAACCAGATAAGGTAAAATGGTGGACAAATTTATTTTTCAGGTAGGATTACATTGAATAGTTTGGTCTCCAACACACACATCAGTGAGTGCCTTTTTTACTCTTTAAAGTACAATGATGTATGGGTTCCATTAATAATTGTACACCTGCAAAAAATTCAGAACCACAGCTGATCCTTTCCAGTGCCTGCACTTTCTTCCATCTCTTCCCATTTGCTGCAATATAGCTTTCATTTATGTAGAGTATTGCTATTGTTCAAATTCTAAACCAGCTCAATAGCTATATATCCTTTTAGTTAAATGTACTTGAGCAAAAAAATCCAGAAACATTTCTCAGGAAAAAGTATCTCAATAGCTTTCGATGCTGTTGATGGGGATTGAAGGTGCAGAAAGTAAGCGATTTTCCTCTGAATGAGTTTTTTAGTCTTTGAAGTAATAAAAGAAGTGATTTCAGAGTTTTGGGCTTGTGGTGAAGTGTAGAGTGATAAAATATCAGCATTCAGGAGCATATCTACTCGTCCACGCTAATAAGTGGCACAGTAGCATGTGGAAGGAAGTCCTGAGCCTGTTGCAAATCACGGCCAACAGCTTTCCATTTATTTGCTCAAACTGTGTGAGGTCTCCTCAGGATTTCGTCTGCGGTCCAGAGAAGTGTTTGATGTGTAAGGATCTCCTGGTTTCATGGAAAATGGTGTAAAAATATTGAGTGCAGCATCAGAGTCACTAACAACCAGGTCTCGTTCACCCAGCTCATAGATCAGATCGTTGCTGAGTATTTTGAAATATTTACAGCAAAAGATAGGAGGCTGACTTATTTGTTGTGGGGCATGGGGAAATTTAGGCAATCTTGAAGTTAAAAGTATTCTGTCTTGAACTATTTGTTTTTCCACAGAAGACATTGTCCAAAAAATAGAATATACCTTGAAGACAAATCAGAAATAATGCTCTGTGAATAAGTCCCCTTTCCAGACATAATAAAAGCCTCTGGGAAATGCTTCTCTGGACAAAATACCCCAAAAGGGCTTTAGGAAATAGCAAAGACTGACGGCTTATTTCAAATACCAAGAAGTGATTGTACCTCTAGCAAATATTTTATTTTTAAGCAAAAATCTTGATCACATCACTGCTGTTTTCTGTACCTTTAAGCTGGGCTTATGATCTCAAGACATGCACAAGTCATGTAAGTTACTATGTAGTAGTTTTCAAATCAGATCCCAAAGAGCTTTCTTTAATTAGTTGTACTCATTTCTGAAAATATGTTGGCTCATAAACAGTGGCTTAGCCATACGCATTTTGTTTCTAATGGGAAAATGGACCTAGTTTTGTAAAAAGGATTTTGCTTAGCAAGGCAGTCTTCTAGTGGAAGGGAGCCTGCTTGAAGCAAAAAATTCCATTTTTGTATTTAAATAGCACATGCGCATTTCAGCTATTTGCATTTTGAGCAAAAAAATGTCTACTATTGGAAATCCTAGAGAAAAAAACATTTGAAAAGCGGTAAACTTTCTAATTGAAATAGGTGAAAAATGTGTTAAATGGTGACACAGACAATACCTGTTAATAAGTCTTATTGTCTCACTCTTCTTTTACTATTGTCAGCAGAGAGAATCTTAATGTCTCTGTGGATCATTGGTATCAAATCTTCCACATCACTGATAAGTATATTCCACTCTGAGTCTTATCAGAGCTCTCTGAGAGCAATCCCTGCAGAGCCTTCAGCTGCAATTGAATCTCCTGGTCACAAATGCATAGTCAACTCTGAGGTCAGCCTTAGAGAATAAAGGTCACAAACTTATTACTGTGTGCAGATGGATTAAAGCATTTTTGGCTGTTGTCCCTGCTGGGAAAGCAGGAGGAACTTTGAAAGAGCCCCTAGACATCGTGGCTATAAGCATGCTTGTAATGAATAGATGGAGGATTTACAAACATCACTGAAAGGAATTAGTATTGTGCAAGTTCTATTGGATCCTCTCGAGGGGATGAAGAAGCTGGAAGCAGTCATGTTGAAAGCCGGCAGAAGAAAGCAGTGTTTGTAACGTGTATTTGAGCTACAGAGGTCCTTGCCAAAGCAGCATGTGAAAGCTGGGACAACATGCCAACAAAGCAAAGCTGTGGAGGTTCAGGTAATAACGATCCACTGGAGCTTACCGACTAAATAACGGCCACACGTTGCTTGAGAAGACCCAGAGCTGAAAAGGTCTGGAGGCTGAGAAAGTGTTGAGGGAGGTATTATGTATTCACCGGTACTAAGTTTTCCTCTGCAGTTGCTTCTGATTGCCCTTGGAAACATGCTGCTGAGCGAGATGAGCCCTTGGTTTAATCCAGAGATGCTTTTCTTGTATGTTTGTTTTCGGTGCAGTTTCTCTGTCTGAACGCATAACTTACTTAACGAGTTTTTAGCTAACTACGTCTTTTCTCCCACCAGTGCTGTATAGTCGGTATAAAAATGGGTACTCAAATTCATCACTTGCACTGTTTTAATTGCCGCAAGCCAACACTGGTAATCAACATGGATGATACAAAACGAGGTAGGGCAAACAAATAGATTTTTTAATTATTTTTTTCCTAAAACAGAGTGTAGGCATAAACAAAGTGAATAGTACAGTAGTAACCTCTTACTTCTGAGACATTTTCCATAGTGGTGTGTGTAACACTGAATGCTGATATAGGATTTGGCTACAGGATGCTTTCTTATTCAATTATCAAACTTTTACTTGTTCTATTTTCTCATTGTAATGTCAGCTGAAAACTGCCAGATTAAGATACCTCCATCAATTTAGGATGTCACTGAAGGAACAACTGGTATCACAAGCATTTTAGCAACTCTAGATTAGTGTATTCTAAACAATTCAATCATCCGATTACCATGTCACCTTGAATTCAAGTAGGCTGTATGCACTGTGTTTAATCATGATTCTCTTGGACATTAAAACTTCATCTCATTTCTTCTAGTTCAGATACATAATTTACAATCCTGACAGGTTTTCTTTTTACCCTGTTGAAGTTTTTCTTTATTCAGCAACACCTTTTCTCATTGCTGTGTTTATTCTTGCCTGCAAGAGTTCAAGAACATGTGTAGCATATTTGATTTAATTGAAGGAACTTATTTTCCTGAAAGCTGATGGGTCATAAAAGGAAAGATTTCAGTGGATGAACATGTGCATGCTGCTGTGGTGAGAAAGTTTACAGAAACAATAGCCTTGAATTATGCAACCTATCTAAAACACATTTCTGTTTCAAGGCCTTCATTGATATCCCTGCAAAATCCTCCCTTGCTGCATGGCATGTTGAGTCAAATTGATTTTACAATTTCTGGGCATAGAAAAAAGTATAAAATTGAAGTAGCAAAGAAGATGTACTCCCAGCTGAAATGGAGAGTTACTAGATTTTACTTGAAAGAGGAAGAACTGCAAGAGTATAGAGATCACTGAGATTACTTCATGAAAGAGGAGAATGAAGGACTATTGTTTTCCAAATATTTTAATTTAATGTCTCCTGCAGATCCTAAGAGAATAGAAACAGGAAACAAGGCAGGTAATGTTCCATTATTATAAAGCCCCTGTTAGGGGTTTTGGTAACGTAGACTGAATTGAAGATAAAAATTACTAGAGAAGGGTAATGATTTATTTGAGTTCACATGACACATGGGACAAATTTTGTTCTTTTTACTGGAAAGCAAGAGTACAAATTATAACTTATGAAATAAAATGAAATAAGGCATATCTAGCCCAATGGATTCTATGATTCTATATCTATCACATATCTATCAATGTATCTGTTGTCTGAAAATATGTTTTGAGATAGGGTCCTGGTGTTATAACTTCAGGTTAAGGGATGAGAAAGGGAGGCCTTGCTTGAAGAGATGTGTGTAAATTAGATTGTATATGCACACTAACCTGTGCTTTGAATATGAATACACGAATTACTTGTGGTTGATGTAGAGTGAATATTAGAGACAATGTATTTTCTTTTGATATGGAAATAATTGTTGCTCTTCATTGCAATTCTTCAAATGAAGAGATAGAATCTGTTATTGGCCTTGCTTACAGGAAGGCGATGCTACAAAGGTGAGGTCATGGAGATGTGGGGTTTCTTACTCAAAGCGCTGTTGTCTCACAGCTACTTTATGTAGACTCATCTTACTTCATCATCACTGGTTGAATGTGTCAACTTCTGACACCTCTTGTGTTTTTACTCCTACCATTGTTCCCATGTTGCCTCTGATTTGTGACTTTCTTTAGATGAAACACTTCCAAAAAAAAAATAGCCTTATTTTGACTGAAATATATGAAGTGAAAATTACTCCTGTGAAAGATTACAACCTTATGAAAAAAACATCATTTATAATTATCTTCATAAATTTATCTTTGCTAGCCTACAAATTCCTGAAATTAGAGGGGGTTCATCCTCTGGCATCTCTTTGAGGTTAATATCCTTTCTGTACTTTCTTTTTACCTTCTGTACTTCTGTCTGTAGAAGACATTTGACAAGTCTTCATTGTTAAAAACAAGCTCTGTGTGTCCAGCAGCCTGGGTGAGGTATCTCCTTCACATCACATATTTCAATAGATCACAGAATCACAGAATTATTGAAGCTGGTAAAGACCTCTGAGATCATCAAGTCCACCCTATGACTCCACAGCATCGCAATGGCCAGACCACGGCACTAAGTGCCACATCCAGCCTCTCCTTAAACTGCTCCACCCCCACTTCCCTGGGCAGAGCATCCCAGTGCCTGAGCCCCCTGTCCGTGAGGAAGGGCTGCCTGAGATCTAACCCAAACCTCCCCTGACGCAGTTTCAGGCCGTGCCCCCTGTCACTGGTTGCCTGGGAGAAGAGCCCGACCCCACCTGACGGCACCCTCCCTGCAGGGAGTTGTAGAGAGTGATGAGGTCCTCCTTGAGTCTCCCTCTCTCCAGGCTGAACACCCCCAGCTCCCTCAGCCTCTCCTCACAGGACTTTCCCTCCAGTACCTTCCCCAGCCTCGTTGCTCTCCTCTGGACCCGCTCCAGCCCCTCCAGATCTCTCTTGCAGTGAGGGGCCCAGCCCTGCACACAGGGCTCGAGGGGAGGCCTCCCCAGGGCTGAGTACAGGGGCAGAATCACATCCCTGCTCGTGCTGACCACAGTCTTCCTGACACAAGCCAGGATGCCATTGGCCTTCTGGACCACCTGGGCACACTGCTGGCTCATGTTCAACCGGTTGTCACCAGCACTCCCACGTCACTCTCGGGGGTTGTTGTGGCCAAAGTGTAGGATCCCGCACTTGGTCTGGTTGAACTTCATCCCCCTGGCCTCAGCCCATTGACTCAGCCTGTCCAGGTCCCTCTGCAGTGCCTTCCTACCCTCCAGCAGATTAACACTGCCCCCAGCTTGGCGTCATCTGCAAACTTACTAAGGGTAGACTCCATTCCCTCATCCAGGTTGTCAATAAAGATGTTGACCAGGATGAGGCCCAGCACTGATCCCTGGGGGACACCATTGGTCTCCGAATGCCAACTGGATGCACTAAACTCAGTCAAGGTGGGTCACTGGATATGTGAGCTGAAAAATCTCAAAAAGAGCCTTCTGATCAGTAACAGCATTGGTGGTTAGAGCAGAGTACAGTGAGTCAATAGGAGTTTTACAGGATATATTTGTTTAAATGCTAGCCTGGCAACACCTTGAGGTTCCAAGTGATTTAAGAATCTACCTGTAAAAAGGACGCAACAAGGGAAATCAATTTAATTAAAGATTTGTTTGACAAGGATGAGAAATTTTTAAGTTTTGAATAAGCAAAAAAAAATAAGTTAATTTCTAAATACTTGGTATTTATTATCACTGAATTCTTAGCTTTACAAGGTATTTTTCATTAGAGATACCTCAAGCGACAGATAAAAAAATGCTGATCAATCATTCAAGCAATTCCTCTTCCCAGTAGACCCTAAAAAATGTTGTCATGAATCAATCAATTCTTTCCATCTTACTTTTGAAGATGATGTCTGAAATGTAAGAAAATTGGGTTATAGACCTTAGGTTAGATTGGAACGATACTAATTGGAGCTCATTATGGTCTAATATAAATGCTAATCTTATAAATATTAAAGAGTCAAATCTATCTTAATGTATTACACAGTACTTACATTACCTTCAAAAAAGTCTGCTTCATATCAACAGAGTGGAAACTCCAGTTGTCAAAGTTGTAGAGGAACTTTCTGAAATGAGCTGTCGATGTTCTTAGATAAAAAAATTTTGGTCAGGCACAAATAGAACCATTGGCAAAAGTGTTTTGTTTTTAATTTCAAGATACATTTATTACCCTGCCTGCAAGTCTGTTCTTGGATGGTTTCTGGAGATCTTCTTACTCGACAGAAAATATTCTATTGTGGTTTGCACAAACTGCCTTTTGAATAGCTGGCCATGTCACACCTAGGCTATCACCTAGTGGAAGACAACTTCATTTTTCGCACACATTGGGAGTGACTGATTACTTATAACAAAATCCTGTTATATTTGGAGGAGTACAGAGCTGTTTATTTGCCCCTTTTAGTCTACTGCTGTTCAGTTTAGTTAGGCGACCAGAAGGCCTGGTCATGCTGTTATGTTGTGTATCCAAAACCTAACTTTGTCTCTAATTTTCCCTTCTCACCCCTTAAAATCTTTCTGTTCTTCTCCCCAAAAACCACAGAATTGTGCACTTGTACGTTGCTTAGGTCAATTCACTGTCAGTTGAACTCTGCTGGAAAAAAGAGATTGCATGTTTGTCTCCTTTGAGCATTTTCTCTCTATAAAACTAAAAAAATTATTTGTGTGGTAGGAGGAAAGGGAGCATGTGAGTGAGTTAGAAGATAAGATTTTGATGGAGTTGTGCGTGTAGGATTTACTTGTGGGAACAGCCAGAGGAGAGGGAGAGTTTGGAGGAGGAAGGAAAGAGCATTGTGCTCTAATTGTAAAATTAAAGTAATTAGTTGGAAGAACAGAGTAGTAGGCTCTCAGCCCCAAACTAGAATATCTATTTAACATCTGCACACCAGTATTCTGCTAAGCAAAGCACAGAAACTGGTGTTGAAACATGCACATAACCCCTAAGCAAGCTATTTTCTTTTTCTCAGTACTTTTCAAAATTATGATACCTCCACTTCTCTTTCCTTTTATTGCTAGTGATAGAGTAGATCACAAATACCTTTCCCAGGAAAACTAAACTATTATTTCAGACTGAATTATCTATGCACACTATTTCACCTGATCACACCTTCTTCAAATTTGTGATTTAAATTTGGCTGGAAACTTCTTCCTCTACGTGGACAGTGAGTGAGTAGTCTGAGAGTATTCAACATTGACTTGGTATTCAAGCAAGCTTATTAATATTGGCCAAGAGTTGGCTAAGTTAAAAAAAAAGGGAAGGGAAGGGAAGGGAAGGGAAGGGA
>NW_009717653.1:12248-19906 GCF_000703405.1 Apaloderma vittatum
GGAAGGGAAGGGAAGGGAAGGGAAGGGAAGGGAAGGGAAGGGAAGGGGAGGGAAGGGAAGGGAAGGGAAGGGCTCTTGAGTTTTCATGTGGAAAAGTGCTGCAATCCTTGATCAGGAAAATCTCTGAGTACACAATACAAAGATTTTTCTAAGGTAAATATTAGATTCAACTTTAATAACTTAAAGTTGTTTTTTGTTTAAAATAAATTACATTTCAGTTAAAATGTGTATAAAAATATTTCCCTGCTCAGCTGTGCAGCTGTTTACAGAGAACTTCACAGTAGATGGAGAGCTGGGAGAGTAAGAAGTGAAAATGCTTGACTAGAAGGGAAAAAAATCACTGTTTTGCCAAAATTCATAAAAAAGTGAGGAAAATGGAGTGAAAAAAGCCTGAGAGATAGCTGCCTAACTTTTCTTAGCACATGAATAATAAAAGAAAAAAAGGCTCTAATGGTGTATTTTTCCTTCTTTTTTTTTTTCAGAATAGAGTTGAATGCTCCAAGTTCTACTTCACCCAAAATTCATGACATACATTAATATCTACTTTATGAAACCCGAGGCCTCCATGAATTTAATGACACACACTAAAAGTGTGTCGTCCATTTTCAAATGAGCGCCCAGTAGACTAGAGGATGTCCATGCTGCTCAACTTATGACATGCATGTAATTCAACAATTAGAATGGATTTTATTAATTTCAGTGTTTACATATATGGATACATTGGATCCTGAGGTTTGTGCAAAGTAACTGCTAGCGAAGTCCTAAAGAAATTTTTATCTTAGATATTAACGAAATATGTGTCTTAAAGACTTAAAAAAGCACTTGGCTAGTATTTTGCCTTTTGGAATGAGAATGCTACAAGAAGTGAGGATAGCACTTGATGTGTTACTATTTGTTGTGAAATGATTTAATAAATATTTAAATAACTCATTGCTGCTGTCAGGGCTTTTTTTGCAAGAACTTAGAGCCTGGGAGACTTTTGTGTGTGTGGTCCTGTACCTTTAACGAAAGAATCCCAGACATCGACCACTTTTCTGCTTCAGTTATACAGTTGTATGTGATGTTTTTACCTCCTCCCAGAACACCCATTTTGATTTGGCAATGACCAAAACTGCAACTAGTTCAAAGTCACCTACCATGAAACCTGCATGGTGCGTGTACCAGATCCCCAATGGCAAGGGTTGTGCTACTACTACACTGTAGTATTTCCTTGATGTAGCTTTGGATGATAAAACTTCTGTCTGTGCAAATACACAGTAGCCTAAATTCTGAAGTAGGATGTCTTTTTATGATTCACTTCTTAATGCTGATACAAGATTTTCCAGGAAACGAATTTCTTCCTTGGAGGCTTTCCATTAAGATGTAGCTTGCAAAAGGTCTAGGAGTCACATGTGGAGTTATTTGTCTCTTGACATCCGTCTTGTCACTTCCTAAGACAGAAAGTTTTTTCACAGAGCACACACACTCAAATTACTCCCTCAAATAAGAGGGAGTAAGCACTAAAGCTGTATGTGAGACCACACCTGGAATCCTGTGTCCAGTTTGGGGGTGCCAGTTCCAGAGAGACAGGGACCTACTGGAGAGAGTCCAAGGGAGAGCTATGAGGGTGACCAAGGGAGTTGAACATCTCTGCTGTGAAGAGAGACTGAGAGAACTGGGGCTGTTTAGTCTTGAGAAGAGACGGCTGAGAGGGGACCTTATCAGCGTATAGAAATATCTGAGGGTGGGGGTCAAGGGGAAGGGGACAATCTGTTCTCAGTGGTGCCCAGCAATAGAACAAGAAATAATGGGTTTAAGTTAGAACATAGGAAGTTCCACCTCAACATGAGGAGAAATTTATCTACTGTGAGAGTGACAGAGCCCTGGCCCAGGCTGCTCAGAGGGAGTGTGGAGTCTCCTTCTCTGGACACTTTCAAACCTGCCTGGACACGTTCCTGTGTGGCTGCCCTGGCCGATCCTGCTCTGGCAGGGGGGGGTTGGACTAGATGATCTTTTGAGGTCCCTTCCAACCTCTAACATTTGTGATTCTGTTATACTAGGTTAACATGTTTAAGCTTTGTACAATATTATAGAATACAATTAAGGCTAAGAAATTATAAAAAAAAAAAATTAAAATAAAGTTCCTTATTATTTTTTTAAAGGAAATGAGGAATATCAAAAGCAGAGATGCTCACTGGTTTTGGGGTCACCCAGGCTGAGATGCTTACAGTCTGTTTTTTCTTGCTGTTTATTCTAGGCTCAGGGCTCAGCTCCTCTCCACTCCAACAGCAGCTCTTAACCAGACACTCTATCTTCTAGTTCAAAAAAATCATTTTTCGTCCCCATGACAGATCTTAGCTGAGCTAACTCTTCTGGCATGGCCTTACTTAACTTCTCTTCCTCCGCATTTTCACTCTTTAAGCAGTCATGGCCACATGTCAGGGCGGATGGCGCAGAGTATGCCTGGCTGGCCTCCCTCCCGGTTCCCTACCGCTCCAAATCTCTTGTTTTTTCCCCCTCACCACCCCCCTCTTCTACCGCAAGCTGGCCTGTTCACAGCCCATGAACATGCCGATCAATCCATTGTTTGAACAATACGATCTTCTCGGAATTGGACTCCCTGGGGTTGCAAACACTGAAAAAGGAGAGGGTGGTTTTGCCATTATCCGTATTAGCTTGGATCTCTGCTTGCTGTTAGACTTCTCCCACCATCCCTCCCTCCTGCCCTCCCTCCCTGCCTCTGTCCTCTGTCTCTCTCTGTCTCTCTTTCTGTCTCTGTCTCTGTCCCTCCATCGATCTGTTAACCTCTTTCCTGAAGTAAGAGGCAGATCATGACTCTTTTCTTCCCGATCTCTCAGGCTGCCATGATGGGAAGACAGATTCTCAACTGTGAGTTATAGGTCTGGGTACGTGAAGCTCAAGATTTGGGAACCAGTGACCTTAAAGATCCTCTCTACAAGGAATCAGAGAGTTGAAACTCGTTGCCTGGGAGTGAAACTTGAAATGACAGAGCGAACAGCACAGGCACAGGTTTAAGAATACACATTTGCAAAGTTATAGGTGGTATCTGGAGACAATGTAAACTAAGTTTAAGACGGGCCAGAAATTTGCAGTTAAAGGCAGGATTTTGTCAGTTTAATAGGTGTTACTCCCATGTTCAACTGTATTGTGTTAGGAGCAACAGGGAGTCTGGGGTAGTAAATTTTAAGGAGTGATGATATCCACATCAAATTTTAACAAATTCTTCAGTGTTTTATTTGTAATCAGAGCAAAATGAATCATCCTCCCCTTCTCTAAATCTCTCTGTGCTTTGTTCTACTGCTACTTTATATTTCATTATGAAGAATGAGCAACTTCATTTGAGGTACTAAAAATTTGTATTGAATCATGAAAAGAAAAGAATTCATCATTGCTTGCCAAGATATATTGTTGCTGGGAAACAAGTCACTTACTTACAAATATTTGGTAGTCAGTGCATATGAGACAGATACCGATTTTTATCAGACTGTTTCACAATACTGTTTCTCTTGGTAGAGAATATGTGTCTGTTCACTTCTTTGCTTTCTTGTGCTGGAGATGAGATTTGAAGTTTCCCCCTCTTCCTTAGAGAAAAGAATAAAAGGGGATAGGAGTAACACTATTAGATTAAAGCTCTGGGTAGAAGCAAACTAGGACAGACTGTTGTGGACTGAAAACAGGCAAGGATGAACAAAAAAGCACCAGAATGGGAGCAGAAGGAAAAATAGGAAAGATTTAATGCAATCTGAAGATAGCATGAGCTAGAAAACACAGATCCAACTTCTCTCAGACCCATAGTAGTAATTCTTAAATTTGAAATCAGATATTATGATAATCAGTTACTTTGTGATGGTGCTGAGTTTTTGTCTGATTGACTCTGACTCATTCTTGAAAGGCACTGTGACTGAAAGCATGAAAGCTGAATAGACTCCTTAATGTTGCCCTGAACCTCAGTGAGACTTATGAAATTATCACATCATTAGTGTTTTACCATGTTCTTTTTTTTTTGCGAACCTCAATATATGCTTGTATTTCTCAGCTTTGCAATATCTGTTCTAATAACACTTTTGTATATAATGTTGCTGTAAGTATTTTACATATGGTATTGCTTTGAGTTCACACACACACACAAAAAAAAGCCTTTCTGGGTATTCCTTTGAGTTCATGCACACACACAAAAAGCTTTCCTTGAGAACAAGGTATCCAGGTTTTTGTAATATGTCAGCAGAAGAAATCTAAAAAAGAAAGACGGAGAAAACATTTGGGTGGAAAGATGATGAAATCAGTAGCAGACGGATGACTGTTATTATCATTTTCCTTTTTCCTCTTGAGGTCTGCAGATTCATTCATGTCATTTGCTCTTGTGTCAACAGGCACACATTTCTTAGTTACAAATAGCTCTAACGGGAAATTTTGATTTTGAATGCATATTGATAGGTTTGAGTTGTATTTAATTAGAGGACTAAGAAAAATAATTAAGAGAGAAAAAGAACATTCCTGATCTGTGAGATTTTTCAGATGAACTAAACCAGATTTGCAAATCATATGGTCCTCAGTAATGTGTCTATTCGAGCGAAAATACAACACCAAAAACTACTCCTTGTTCTAAAGATTAAAACATGTATTCTGCTTTTCATAGTTCATGACTGCCATGGTCCATTTCCTTATTTAAACACCCCATTTTTTCTTCATTAATAGCGAGACTGGTCAACATGTTATGCTGGCAGTTAAAATCTGAAATCACTGTACCACTCATTCTCAGTCATACATGAACATTCATATTCTCTCTTGACAATTATTCTGGTTTGATTCTTTTCAAATATTTTGAAATTGAAATTTAAAGTGGAAAATGTAAACAGTACACAACTCACTGAGAAGTGCAAAGACCTTGAAGCTGTTGGCAAGTTCTTAGAACATTCACTACCGAGATGACACATGGGTGTCGAAGATCAGATACACCTTTCACGAGCATTCATTGAAACTCTGCTGGCATTGTTTGTCATATATACTAATTGCCCTCAAAACACAGGAAAATGGAAGAGATTTGTTGAATAACAACAGAAATATTTTTTTATTATTTCACTTTTCAAACCATATCTCATTTTTTATGTCTTTGGATGATCAAGATATGTCAAAGGATTATTTAAGAGGAGAGTCAGAGATGAATGTATTTTGGTCTGTGCAAGTTCAGATGGCTCATAAGTCGTAACACAAAGGTTTTTATCTTCTCAATTCTTCTGTGTGACAGCTGTGTTGGAATTAGTTACATCAACAAAAAATGAAACAAAAAATCACTAATGACCAATAAATTACTGACCTGTTTATGGCAGAGGGCAGACTTTATGGTAAAGCTTGTTTTAGCTTGATTTTGCAGTCCTTATGTACACCACCTCATAAAATCAAAGGTCTTGCTTAAATGAAGATTTTGGAAATGTGCTCCATGTTACATAATCTCTGGAACTTGGAATATATTGTTTATTTTTGTTTTATCATGAAATCTTTATGTAGGAAGTAGAATTAACTTAGATGAAAAATTACTCCTTTGAAAACACAAAAGCACAAAAAGATCATTTGGAGAGTGAAAAGTACTAAAGAACAGGACTAATGCTTTTCTCTGTCTATTAAATGATGAGATCCTTCCTGGTATGAGAAAGGAGAACATGAACTTTAAACAGATTATAGAATTATAGATCAATTTTAACCTTTAGTACAATGTTGACAAGGTATAGTGTATATACCAGAATTGTCTCCAAATATTTTCAATCAAATGTCACTGAAACCTCCCACTGCAGACCCGGCACCTCCTCTTGCTTCTGTTAGGTCTGAGGATGCTGGAGAGATCTATCACTGGCAAATGTCATCTGTGAATTACCACACACCTGGAGGTTTGTGTAACGATGTGGGTATCCAAGTCTGTTCCCTCCTCCAGCTGCCACCTATAGAAGGACCTGGCAGCGTGGCACAGAAAACTTCTGGTCATGAGCTGTGTAATGAGCGCTCTACACAATTGATCCTATGGGGAGAGGGAAGAAGAAGAAAAAAAGAACAGCAATCTGCCATTTTTTAAATGTTACCATCTCCTGCTCCACTCCCATGGTGAATCTTCTCCTCTTGTAGGCTCCCACACTGCTCTGCTTGGCGTGCCTACTGAAAACCCCTGGGTAGAGTGAAGGTTGCCTTTACTCTGGAGAGGTTTTCATCTGACCAAGTCCAACACTGTGTTTAACAGTTTGACCTGTGCAGTGAATGATAACCATGGAGGATGGGGGAATTTATGAAATATCAAGGGACTGGGTCATATGAACTCTGTGAGAAGGAGCAATTAGTGTGCAACAAGCCCAGGGAAGTAAAAAAGTGTACATGACTCTGATTTATAGTGTCGAGCTCTCATATTTCACATTTGTCTATTGCCATTCTTGTTAATTGCACTATTTAGCTTATTGTATGAGTACATGTAATGACATAACATTTTATATGTGGTGGCAGTAAAAAGCATTTTTAGATGAAGCTTGTAACAATAGCAAAAGGCTCTCCATGTTGTTCCAAAGTGATGATTTCCCTTGAAATCTTAAACTTCAGATGTTAGTATTTTACAGTTAAATCATGTTTTGTGATAACAAAGACCCTTATCCTTACTTTTCATTGACTTTCCTTTATAAGCACTTTGGAATTACATCTCGGCTTCAAAAAAGATACTACACATAAACACCCAGCCAACTTTTGCATTCATCAATTTCCTTTTGCTTTCCTCCAATTTTATGTTAGTTTGCTTTGTTTTATTTTAGATTTTTTTAAAGTAAAGTAAGAACGGGTTATTTTAATATAGCCTTAAGATTAGACTTGGTCAGCAAATTATTTAGTCATTCCAAAGTATTTTAGTACTTCCAGACTTTCCTACACCTTATCATGTTAAACACAAACCCCTTAGCCTTCTCCCAGGGAAAAAAGAAAAAAAACACTCAGAGGGGCTACCAAATGCATCTCAGCAAATCCTACCAGTGACATAATTGTTATCTAACGGGGGAGCAGAGATTTACAAAGGCGTCAGGACTCCCAGAAGCGAGGTCAGCAGTGATGGAATGTGGATCTTGATGGAAAAAGTTTGTAAAAGCCCTTGAGTCTTATTGTATGATTCCTACCACGTTCTGCCCTGCCTCATGTCTTCCCAGAATAGCCAGGTGATTAGGGCACGAACCCCTGGTGTTGAAGCCCAAAATTCAATGAATACTTAATACAATTTATACAAAATAGAGCTGCTCTAATAGTTGAGATTGAAAACGTTCCATCAAGAGTAATGGATAGCCTTGAGGGCTTACTGGAGAAAGGCTAAAGTTGAAATCTTTGTTCTAACTCTAGGGGAACAGAGACTGAACCTGGGTCTCCTGCCTTCAGGAAGATGCTCTTGTCACTGTGCCTCTTGGCTATGCTCGTATGCACAGTGTAGTCTTCCTGAGCAAAAAGCCTGTACTTGCTGCAACAGATGAGTTCTTTCCTATATGCTTTGGACTCAAAGAATTGACAATTTCCAATGAAACTTTATAAATGGAAAAATTGGACACACTAAACTGGAAGATTACTGAGAATGAAAAGAATGACCTCTCAAGGTAACTGCAGGGCAGGCACCATATTCTTCTAATGCCTGCGTTTTCTACATTCCCTAC
>NW_009717653.1:19937-46777 GCF_000703405.1 Apaloderma vittatum
TATGCAGCTGCTTACCTGCAAATAGTAAGGTAAACTGACATTGTCTGTCTCAAAACATACTTCTGTTAAGGTATACTCCTTCATTATAAGTCTCCTTGTATTTGCTCTAAGTTGTTTAACTCTGACTTTGTTAATTTTCTTTCTTCTCCGTGAAATGATATGGTTTTACTTCTCAGTTTTTCTTCCTGCACTGCCTCTGATGTTATGTCCCTCATTAGGTGAATGTCTTCTTGCTTTCCTTTTCCATCTGGAATATTCCTGCCCTCTAATCCCAAGTCCCTTCATCTCTTTATGAGGAATTTCTCTTTTTCTATGTCTCTAACGGGACTTCTTCAGTTTGCCTTTTTACTCTTTATTGTAAAGAAGCCCAGAATGGAAGAAAAGTGTGTACTGGCAAAGGCTTGGACATTCAGTTTTACTTAACACTGTTCTAGTGTGTAGGTGATGTTTGCTCTGATTTCATGCAGTGAAATCTCTATCATCCTGAAATTTGCAGTTCAGTGGGCTCCTTGTTTTGTAGGAAACTCATTGCTGAAGGATTTAAATCACTCTGATAGCCTGAAAGAAATTATTTTCTGGGAGCATCAGCTCTATTTAAGTTATGTACTTCTGTTACTTCTCTCTTGCTACTGGTGAAGGGCAGAAATAGATAATAATTTTCACAGACATACTATAAAACACTGTGAAAGCATCTTTGTGTATTTTAACAGCCCAAATGATTTTATTAATGCTGAAAATCTTGTCACTGTTGCCACGAAATTGCATGCGGCTCATGTTTTTGCCATTTTTGATGGAGGATTCTTGCTCAGAGCCAGCTGTTTGCTTACCATGCACCATGGGAAAAGCATTTGAGATGGGCCTTGGCTATCACATTTTCATGTGATGTGCACTCTCATATACATGTGCATATTACACAAAGAACAGAAGAGCTCACAGCAGCCCCAAAATGGCATCTGTTCTTTATAGTGAGATAAAGAAGCTGCAGAAGGTTTGTTGAAACTTGCTGATGCTTGTGTCACTTAGCAGGAAGTGTTTAGGAATTTGTGAAGAACAAAATTACAATTTGTCAAATGTTGCAAACCTCAGAGTGATCGTATACTATTTGATTTCACTGTTGCTATAAATAGGGTTTCACTTTCTGGGATTACAAAATGACCAACTTTCTGTTCAGTAAAATATTAGAATTTTAGTCTTTTTTCTCTTTCATATTTTTCCATAATGTAAATGGTGAAGTTACTGTAGCTTTAGTAACCCAGAGTACTCTTCTGCCAGCACACATTAACATGTGAAATCCAGACATTATTTAGCCTTCTGCAGGATGACATGACAAATCCTGCGCTATGATGAGATGATTTTCACATATGGTGTTAGCATCTTCTATCATGGCTAGTACTGCCTCATCTTCTAGTCTTCTCTGAGCTATTGAAAAGTATCAAAATGTGAAGCTTGAATCAAAGGACATTTTGGTCTATGGGAATAATTTAATTCTCTCAAATATTTTTTTCCATTTGGGTCTAACATAACCATCCATGAACTTCTATACGTGTCATCTTCATTTGTGGCCCCATGGAATTAAGACAAGTGTTACGGCGGCAGCTGTCAATGGGAAACATCAAGTAGATACACCGTGAAAACTGACAGTGCTTTCGGCCTTGGGGAAAACACCGTATGTCTTCAAATACATTTAGAAAGGAAGTTCTGTAAATCAAGGATGTATAGGTCATTATATACTTACAATAAATGGCTAATACTGTTCTACTTCTAATCAAATATTAAGCAGCAATTTATTGTGCTTCGCATGTAGAAGCCTAGTGCTTATTTTCTATAGAAACATAAAATTAAGCTCATTGAACTCTAAGGAATAAGTTGGAAGTGAATCCCTTTGAGAAATTAACATGGAGAAAACAATGTTTTCCAGGACCAAACACACTGGAACATGCTACACATACGTTTAAGTGTTGTGAGTTGTGTTTCTAAGCATGACAGAAAGACAGTGCTATACTGGGCACTTGAAGAGGAGGCTATGTCTCAAGGATATCCTTATCTTCTCCCCTGACACTAGTTAGCCTGGCAGAAAAGTCAAGAAATAAACAGCAAAGTTGAAGCTGTGGGCGCAAAGCACTTCTTATGAAGGATTACAGAGATATTCCAAAGACTCCCCTCTTTTCTTGCAGTGATTGGATATTGGGTGACCACTGCTGGAATTTCAAGTGCTGGCACTCAAGCCAGACCACCTGAGATGCAGATCAGATGCAGATAACTCTTTTTTTCCAGCTGTTGTCTCAGGTTTTCTGAATGCGAACAGACAACAGTGAGGCTTTACACCCAGGGCTGGATGATGTCCTGGTGGCATGTGACCCGAAGCGTGCCTTTTGCCATGCAGAGCTAATGGGAGGGCTGCAGTCTTCTAAGTGCTTCCTCTAAAGCCACCCTTGGCTACACTGAGTCACTCACCATTGTCCATAACAGCCAAATGTACTCGTTTTTCTTTACTGTCAAAATTAATGGGCTGGATGGAAGAAAAATCTGCCACTGCATTACTGTCCAGCTGAGTATGCCTTAAATTGAGCTTTCTCCAGAAATGGAATAAAGCTAATAAAGAGTTTTTCTTTTCCCGAGGAATGGAAAACATGCTTTCAGGACAAAATCAATGTTTAGGAAATCTGCTTTTCCCTCTTCAATTTCTTTGGATTTTTTTTGATACTTCTGCATTGCAAAGCAATTTTGGATCATGCATGTAAATTAAGTCCACCAGCCTCTTAGCGAAGTTTAGAATCTAAAAGTGCATAAGAGTGAGCCAACAGCACTTTTTGCTTCTTGCTGACTCTAGAACTGGCTGAAATAACTTTCCAAAGTAACTCAGGAAATATTGTGAAAAGCTCTTTGTAAGGAAATGCCTGCATTCTGCTGAAAACTGAGCAATGACCAGAAAAGGGCAGGGATAACACACCAATATGTGCAAGACTTTCCTTTCTCTTTTCCTCTGTGCAGGCTGGACAGACTCAGGGAATTGTTGATAAAGAGACCATAGGTAGTTATCATCATCATGGCTAGGCTTCACGAACGGAGATATGGGAAGGACTCTACCCACACTTGCTACAAGCGCGCTGATGGCTAAAAAGGCCAATGCAGGATAGGCAAGTTCGATTGCAAAAGGCACAGTGGAAAGTCTCCTTAGGCGATATTGCACTAGATTCTTTTATGGAGTTTTCCACAAGCTCTGTATGCCTTTGCTCTTTGTGTTTGTTCAACCACATCAGAAGATGCCCGTTGGCCACAGTTAGCCAACTGGGAGGAGGGTGGAGATGATCTTTCATTAGGCCACCTTTTCTAGGCCCCTCTCTGTGTGGAGCAAGCAGTGCTCTCCTTGAAAAAGGCTGCTTGGTCATTCAGGATGTTGCTGAACAAGACTGTCATCTCTGGGGTCAGTCTCAAGGACCAATGTCCTGAACTGCCTGCTTGCAGGGTTGGGTCTGTGGCTTCCAGGGCACCTTATCACCTGCCATTTCGTCCCTCGCCTGTCGCTACAGGACTTTACAAATGTGGGTGTAACCTTCAAGCCTGCGCAATGGATTTTTTAGGTGAGGCTCAGCGTGCGCAGAACTGGCCCCATCCTTTACTCCTAAGCTTCATCTGTCAGAGCCTAGTGAGCCTGGAAGGTGACAGCAAAGTCCTCAGGACGTAGTTTTAGTTAGAGTATCCTTCTCTTACATGGGTGGCCTTACAGGGCTAAAGGAGCTCCATCTGCCCGGGTTTGGAGTTAGGGTTGTCCTTCTCCTAGGATGGTTGCTGGGAGGCGAGCGAGCCCATCCTACTTGTGGACACACTTAGGCTGACCCTTCAGTTGAGACCTGTCTGGCATGGGAGACCCTATCGGAGGCATATGCCACCGCCAGCACAGCTCACAACCTCCTAAGGGCACGCAAGCTTCTCCCCTGCGACAGGGGGGTGTCCGTGGAGAAAAGATCATAGGTGGTAAGGAGAAAGAATAGGGTAACAAGACATATATGAGGCAAAAGACACAAAAAGAACTAGCCAGAAGAAAAGTATTTATGTTTTATATTATTATTTATTTAGAGGATTTGCTAAAAATCCAAGTATTTCAATTTTCTCCTCATGTCAGACAATTTCCCAAGGAGCACATTATGCCACAACTATAAGCAGTGGGAATGGTGGGTAAGTATAGTTCTGCCTTGCATAGACAAGTGCAGGACGAGTCTGGGATTTAGCACCTTGCTAGTGTCAAGACAGACTATCAAGAACCTCCATGCAGTATGTCTCTCCTGTAATGAAGGATTTTCCTGTCGCTGTTAAAGAACTTATTTTAAGCTTTTATTTCAAGCTTGTTGGTTTTATTTAAATTCAGAAATATTCAATGGAACATTCTTTGTGAATACAAAAGGTTATTTCTTAAAATATGCTTTTAACTCACATTACTCTGGATTGTATGTTAGTATAGGATTTCCATAAGGCATTATGCTTCAGACTCATTCTGTAACATGCTTTTTGGTATCAGCACCTACTTTCTTCCAAGATGTTGTTGAAGTTTATAACCAAAGTAAAAGCAGAAGTATGGTTGAAAGTTTCAAGTGTCTATGGAAAAAAAAAATAAACTTGCCTCCAGGCATGGATGTATGTCATCGAATTTGAAAGTGTGGTACACTGGAAAGGAAATGAAGGAAAGTGAGTGCCCAGACCTGAGTCATGTCAACATAAAGCATTTCTGACTAAGCTCTGACTGGGCAACAGTCCCTCAAGCCAATATAAACCATTTTAAAGTTGCTGTAAACTTGTCCTTTGGCAACGACCTAAACCAAGATGAGACATAACGTGAAAGTCAAGGGATTGGGGCTAAAAGTGAGCCAAGTCTGTATGATAGCAGGGGTATTTGCAGTTTAGGATTCATTTTCCTTTGAGTGCATACTTCTTGAACTGTTCCTGAAATTCAGAGACTGCCAAAGTTTGCTTTACAGTTCAGATTGTGCCATGGGAGCTAGACCAAAAATTATACGGAACTCCAGGAAATTCACAAATCTCAGTGTAATGTGTGTACTTGTTTTTCTTCACAACACTAGAAACTGACTTGCTGGAAGAGAAGTAAGGTAATGTAATTGTAACAGTACCATAGAGAATGTGGCCCAGAAAATGTACACAAATTGTTGTCCTTTTATTTCTTTCTAATCTGTCTGCTTAATAACTAAAGTACAACCAGCAGGTGTAAAGAACCTAATTAAAAATAACACATGCGCAGCAGATAGTGCTTGTACTTTGAGGATGCTTGATGTGTTATTCTTGTGGTGACATGCACTGCATGTGAATGAATATATTTTATATCTGTACTGGGGCATGTTCTTAACAACTGGATACGCTTAAATGTGTTATATAAGCTGTACACACGTGTATCTAAAATCCATCCCTAGAACAACAAAAGTGATGTGTTCAGGTTGTTTAGCAAGTCAAATATTACCGAGGTAATTTTATTACAGGAAAAGTGAACAGTTTTCATCGTCCTGGTCAAGAATTACTGCGCAGGTTTTAAGGTCTTTCCAGGAAGAAGATTACCTCTACCCTAAGAGGTATGTTTTAAAACATATGAGTAACTGAAATTAAAATAGTTGCACAGAAACAAAGAAGTCTCAGAATTGGTGTCATTCTTGTTCACATTCTGTTGTTTACAAAATTCAAGTTTTGTCAGTTATTAATTATATTTTTAATAAATTTTCTATTTAAAAAACCTGTGAATGTGTTATTACAATAAGTGTTATCTGTTTACTTGTCAAAAATGATGCTATTTTGTCTTGCAGATTCAGTTATAAAACACAACTAATTAATACTACAATAGCATATCTGAATGATTCAGAAACTTATTGGATGACACAATGATCAATATTAAATTTTTTAAAAAGGAAGGAAATAATTTTTTTCATAAAAAAGGAACTATCGCTTTTTTACCTAAAATGAATTAGAAGTATACTTATATTTTACAGTATTGCCTGTTACATCTAAACAACTTTTCCATTGTAGTACTCTGCTGTTTGTTATTTATGCTGATCCTTTTCCTTTCCTTGGTCCCAAATGATGGGTGAAGTGCTGTTACCTTCACGAAAGTGAACTTGCTGCCATTCACACGAAACATGTAACATCAAACCTCTACACCTTAGTGTGATGCTTTCAGGGAGTAGACTGTGTGGGTGGTAAATGTGTTGCGAGGTTTCTGAAGGGCGGACACAGAAAATTAATTGACAACCAGGACAGAGAGTGAAATAAAGCATCCTGTGGATGATCACTATTTTTGGTGAGATGGTAAGATGTTAGTTAAGAAGATTAGCATTAGAAACTTATTTATGCGGTCAAGGATAGAGACAGATATTGTACCAAGATTAGCTTTAGAAAATCCTGACAGTTCAGACAAAGCAGAAGGCAAGAAGCAAAAATAGAATTGTAGAATCACAGAATGGTTTGAGTTGGAAGGGACCTTAAAGATAATCTAGTTCCAACTGCCTTGCCCTGGGCTGGGACACCTCCCACCAGACCAGGTTGCTCAAAGCCCCATCCAACCTGGCCTTGGGCTCTTCCAGGGAAGTGTCATTCACAACTTCTCCGGGCAACCTGTTCCAGTGCCTCACCACCCTCACAGAGAAGAATTTCTTTCTAACTTCTAATCTAAATGTACTCTAAATAGTTCTGTCAATTCCTTATCTGAAAAGTCCACATCTCTCCATTTAGAGAGAAGGATGTCATGTGGGAGAGCATCAATTGCTTTGTACAAGTGCAGGTAGATGACATCAGTTGTTTTTCCCTTATCCACCAATGCTGTAGCCCCATCAACCTTTTTACCAAATAGACAGATTATTGGAATTTTAACATCGATTATGAAAGCAGCATGGGGTAAAAGGGGAGAAAAACAGGATTTTTAAAATAAACTTTCAGACCGAGACTGATCTTCCTCCAATTGTGCTACTCCCATTAATCTCAGCTCTGTCATGGATGGAGAGCAGGGCAGCACCAAGCCTTTTCAGTGTCCCTGCAGGCTGGCAGTCCTGTTAGGTACTGTTTCAGTTAAGGATCTGTCAGCATTTTCTATGGAATTTATACCTGGCCTACAAAACACACTCCACTGCAGGTTGATATACAGCCTACGTCTTAAGGAGTCATTATTATCACAGAATCACAGAATGTCAGGGGTTGGAAGGGATCTCAAAAGATCATCTAGTCCAGCCCCCCTGCCAGAGCAGGATCACCTACAGCAGCTCACACAGGAACGTGTCCAGGTGGGTTTGAATGTCTCCAGAGCAGGAGACTCCACAACCTCCCTGGGCAGCCTGTGCCAGGGCTGCGGCACCCTCACAGGGAAAAAGCTTTTCCTAATGTTTTTGTGGAACTTCCTATGTTCCACATATGCTATCTATCACTTCAGTGATCTGCTGGTAGTGGGAGTGTATCACTTATGTGTGTAATGGATCTGAAAGAAACAGGTCCATTGAAATCGTACCAAATCTGAGGAAAACAGCAGGGAATCAGTGGATGTGACTACGCACTCGCTGAGGTCCTTGGGGGTCATTGTAACATGGGAAGAACGTTAATGGTCTTCAAACGAGAAAGCCCATTATCATCTCCTTCATTAATCAAGGGAAAAATCAAACATGCCAAATCATAATCTAGACAATGGTAGGTACAGTTCAGGCTTTTTTTTTCTGACCTTTGCTAAAAGTTGGTTTTATTTCAGCACAGCCATTCCAGAACACTATGAACTCAACAGGTTTTTTTCCAGTTGGATTTGACTCTCAGCCTTTGCCTCAGACTTTTTTTCACATACCAGCTATGTTCATGGGCAATTCCTATGCATATGGGAGGGCTGTGCATAGAATGGGAGCTAAGGACAGAGCAACAAACCTTAACTCTGAGTTTCCTGGCTGCTCTTAAAACACTAATGCTGTTTTAACTTCCTTTCTTATTTCATGATCATGCAGCCAGAGACATAAATATAAATAAGTCTGTCTTTGATAAATTAAAATCCTAACAGTGTATGAGTCCTTGTCAAGATAGTTATGAGCTGGTCAGTATACATTGCTTGCACTTGGGTGTGCTACAGTAAAGAAAACTCGACTGCTTTATAAATAGATGGATTTGGCATTTCTGCAATCATCTGCAGAGGGTAAGAAAGTAATAAATGGATAAAAGCAAGTATAGATCAAGTTTCAGAGTCTTTTAGTTGAAATAAATTGGTTCCACAACATGTCCATTCCTGTCATTAGATTTTCTGTTCTTACGCGTCATTTCAGGTTCGATAGGAACAGCAGAGAGATTAAAGATGTTCTAGTGCTGTGAGTGCTAGTGCTAGACCTCAGAGACACCAGATCAGTTTTCTTTTCTGCCATAGACCTCCTGTATGACCTTGGGCAAGTTTGTTAGTCTGGTTGACATCCAAAAAAGCACTTAGGAACCTAAAGTGTATCTCAAGCTTAGTTTAGGTGTCTATTCAGGGGAGTGCTCTGTGAAGATTCAGCCTCTTAGGTGCCTGAGAGGATATGGATGCTATGGTTTCATCCAGGAAAGAAAAGACAGACAAAGATCATTTAGATGTGGTCAAAGGCACCGCTGTCTTCAGATGGGCTAAGAATAGAAGTAGCCTAATTTGGGGTGTATTTAGAAAGGACAAATTAGTTACATCTCTGAAGGTCCCGGTTTCCTAGGTATCTCTGAGTGCCTGGCATGTGCAAAGAAGGTTGAGGTCAGCACAAAGTGTGGTAGTTTTGGTAACATGTTTTGTTTCAAGCTTGGAAGGTGAAAGACATGTTGTCCACCTCTTCTGCATCCTCCCAGTGGATCTAATGCTTTGAGAAATGGGAGGAAATGGTTTTTCAGAACATGGCCTTTAAAATTTACTACCTGTTACTGTGGTCTAATCTGGGATAAGAGAAGATAACTGCAGTCCCTATTTTGGAAGCTGCATTGCTGTGCAGGAAGGACAATCAAGGTTCACGAGAAGAGAAATCACACATGTAGGGCAAGACACATGACAGCAAAACATGTGGTTAGAAAGCAGAGCTCTTGGTTCTGCTTTCTGCTTCCACAGAAGATGTTTACCCATTTTATTCAACGACTGCAGTGCAATGTGGGGAAACCTTCCCGAGGCAAGGAGCTAGCACGTTCTGTGTTCACAGAGGGTGGAGTTTGAGTCAGAGGACAGGAAGATCTTAAAGCCCTTTTTTGAGAATATGGAGAGATGAGGAAGCATGGGAGAAGACATCCCTTTGCCTAGCTTGACATGTTGGTCTGTGGCTGGTACAGACAGATTACAATTCTGGCTAGGTTAGATCTGCTTCTGAACGTACTTCTCTACCTCCCCTCTGAGGTGAATTCTGGGAGGAAACCACTTCCGAGTTCGTGTTTGGGTTATGTCTATTGTTCATTTGTGCCAGAGCTCTTGGCTCTTCCCTTCCAGGACCACAGATTCTGAATTTACTATGTTCTAACCAAACCTTGTTTTACCTGTTCTCTATTCTGGTGGGTCGTCTTGCACTATGTCCTTCTTCTCTTTTCCCTCATTGTTAGTTTGATGATTAAGGAATTTTACAAAATCTGAAACATGAGTTTTAATTCTTCAGGTTTAGGAGAGCTTGAAGTCTAGATCTCCCACTTTCCAGGCAGGTGTGCTCCAAGTACTTATCTTCTGTCATTCTACTGCCACTCTGCTACCTTTATAAAAATTCCTTTTCCTGTATCTGAGTATTTGCTTTAGATGTCTTAGTCTAATCTCAGATTTGCAGGTCTGAACCTGCAGAGATACTGAACTCACAGATATCTTTAAGTAGTATAGGTAGGATTTTAGAAAACCTTCAAATTTAGTACTTTGTGTTGACTACTGTGAATCCTATTCTAAAAGCTGGATCTGCTGTTAATTATATCAAGAACTGATTCTGGGAACAGTATATGATGCGGCAAGGTGACGAGTTATGATTATGTTCCTCAGTCTCTGAGGTTTTGTCTTGAAAAATTACTAACAGTAACTGTATGACTATATTTTGAGGTAGGAGAGTACAATTTAACCGTTATATACTGCTTGTGTGTCAGCATAACAAGGGTCGTGTAAGAAGAAAAAATTGTTCATTGAAATTGAGAGAACTGCTTGCACTGTAAAATAAAAGCCCTATCCCTCTCTTTCCAAGCATTTCTTGGTCTAATATAGGATCAATAGAAATCAATTGATGTTCTGCTATACAACAAAGTGCCTGTTTACTACACAAGCCTTCCAAGTGATCTCAGAAAGATGAACTGCTCTGAACAGATTTTTTTAAAAGCCCTTCTTTCTGACCACCGCATTTTTTTTAATGTCTTTGTCTCCGTTATGACACCATTTCTCTGTCATGTGGTGTGTCCTTTTAGTTACCACTACACTGCAGTCACTGCAGCTTGCGTGCAGATGCTTGCATTAGCACTCAAGTGACGGCAACGTGCCTGCAGCAGTACGGGACTGAGAGTGAGATTCACCATCTGCGTGCTTATAAAGCTTTCTGACTGCACTTCGCAGGTGGCCTTGAACTACAGTTTCCTGTAGCTTCGCTTATAATAAGCTGATGAGACATGTTTGGTTATCTCTGCACGAGGCTTAGCCACTGTGGTTGCTTCAGACTATTATGTAACGTTTGATGTGGGTCCATTGTTAAGTGGGCTTTTGGGTGTTTCCTTCCAGAACAAGGGTAAACAAAAGAAGTAATATATTAGTTATAATTTTTTTCCTCCATACTGAGTAACAAAGTGAGCTCTTTGGCTAAAAATTATAGAGCCAGAACACATCACACGTTTTAATAACATATTTGCTCATAACTTGTTCACCCAGATGGACTTGGAAACCAGATTGGAAAGAAGACTGAGAAATGTTCTTTGGGAAACAAGTCTGTACTGGAAGGAATGGTTCATCTAATACACACTTTCCATTTGTGGTGTCCGTGAATCACAACTCCAACACACATACCTTAAACACCAGTATTTCACAGACACTTGGCAAATGCAAGACCAATCTAAAATCTATTTCTTTATGAATATCAGTGTATTAGCATGATTTCAAGATTAAATGACTTGGGAAAACTGAAAACAATTTCCTTATGTGCTATATTCTAGCCAAAACACTGATTTTGGGTCAAGATACCAAATATTATCAGTATTACAGCAATTTTGGAATTAAGTTTCTATGGAGCATTTTTTCTATTCCCCTCTATTTTCTAAGGGATTGTTTTGCGTATGAAAATGCATATATAGAATCGACGCCTATTCTTGGTGGATTGTTTATTTTGATTTAGTGATAAAATAGCCTCAAATTACCATATAAGTCTTAGAAACCATATTTCTCATCATTTTGGTTCATTAATTTATCTATAATAATACAGAAAGCGTGAGAATTGCGATTTAGCAAAATTGTGAATGGATCGCTCTATCCGTTAATTCTCAATATTACAGTTTCAAAAAAGTGTTGGGTACAAGGTCTAGAACTTGTCACACCTATATGTAAAAAACTGCAGAATAAATATCAGCCTCGGTGCATGTTGTTTATGTTATCTTTATACCCAACAAAGGGAGAAGTGTGTTTACTGAAGTCCTGGAACACCTGACCAATTTTAAGCAATCCACTTATCTAAAAATTCCTGTTTCCTTCAGCGGTGGCTGTAAAAGCCATTCAGGTAGCTCGTCAGATGCAATATGCAAAACCGAGTAGAATGAGACACCTCCTGTTCGAATGACTTGGTGCTTTTGCAGAATACAGCAGCTCTTGAATTTGTGAGGTTGAGAGATTTTATGTATTAAGTGTCCTCTGAAGCAAGTGGAAAACCTTACTGGTGAGGGTACGTGTCATAATGATACCACAAACATAAGGCTGTGCCTTAAAGACATAGCTTCTTCTGTAGCTTCTTTGGTGATGATCTCAGCTTATATTAGAGTTGAGATTAACCCTAGCTTTGGAATAGAGATCTGGAACAGATCTTCAGCTGGTGTAAACCATGGTAAGGCTCCATTTGAAAGCACTGGAGTGATGCTACTTACCTTGGCTGAGGGTCTATTCCATCTGTTGTTGTTTAACTGTAGACAGAATGACATCTCTTTGTTTGACAGCTACCAGAGAGATAATCATAGCAGGCATATCTCTCTCTGGAGATGGATCTGTGCCCAGGTTATCAGTATTCAGATATATCATCAGATTAACTTTGAGCTTGGAAGCTTGGAGTTGTATTCTCTACAGGTTTTTTTCCTTTATTTTTTTTTTCTCTCCTTGTACTGTACAAGTTGGAATCTTTTTTCCCAAAACTTTTAAAATAGATTAATTTGTTTTGAGGCTAATTTCATCCTTGAACTTTCTGATTCCTGCTTTCAATAATTCACATTTAAAACAAAGTGAATCATTAGCTTGATCTCAGCTGTGTTGAGATATGTTACTTTTTTTAGCAGTGATTGCAATTATTTCTGTTGTGTGGTCACAATGGTTGGGTCCTGTGCTCCAAATTATTGATCCAATTGGACCACAATTCCTCTCCGAGTTTTCAATATGGTTTTTCAGTTTTATATTCGGATGTTCTACTGCCAACATAGCCTTTTCAAGGCTCCTGGCATTTATTTTAAGTGATTCTGAAGTAGGGCAGAATTGCAAACTGTTTCTCTTCTATTGCTCTCTCTTTGTACCTGCAACATTTAAGGCTGTTATCCACGAAAGTAACCCTCCTGCATGTGCAGAAGTTTACTAGCTGTTACCAAAAGACATTTTTCATTTTGCTTCTTGAGATGTTCCAGGCAAGTTTTTGAGAACTTAAACAGAAGGGGTGGTAGAGGCACCTTACAGTTCCTCTGAGACCCAAACAAAAAGTAAAAGCTGTTTCAAGGGTCTTGCCTTTCCTCATCCCTTGGGAAAAACTTACCAGTCTTTCTCTTCTATTTCTTCTCCATTAGCCCACCACGTGCACCATGGACTTCCCAAACCACTCAACTGATCCCAGCCTGGTGAGAACAATGAGACTCAAAGCAGTCCCTGAGGAAGCGACTAGAAAATAGCTATTGGATGTATTGCTATGGATAAATGGCCTGGACAGTCCCTGTATGTCTAAGTTGAGTAAACTGATATGTTATAGTAGCCCCTGTTTTCAAGACACTGATGTTCCTCCCTTCAGCATGAATCTGTCACAGTCAAATGTTATAGTTTCAGTGACAAGAACTATCAGCTGGGAAAACAGAGAGAAATATGAGATTTTCTCCTATTCATGCAGCATGTATGTATTTTTAGTTGGCATGGTTCCTTAAAGCAAACTTTACAAACCCTCTTGTGATAAAATATTAAGATATGGTATTGCGAGGTTAGGAATGATGCACATGCAGTTATTTCCCCTGTGCTGTTATCAATCCTGCTCCCTTTTATGCAGAATTACAATAAGAAGAATAAGGGCCTAGAGCAGGAAAATTAAGGAGATATACTGTACCCACTATTCTATCTAAAAAATATTTTTCTTTATTTCTAAATCAGAATTTTTGAAATTGGATTTCAAACACTGGCATTTGCAGCCTTGTGTGTCTGTGGTTCACTGATGCAGAAAATGGTTGATGCTGCTTCCCACAGTTGCAATTCTCAGTTTTCTGTTCAGAAACTTCCCATTTGGAGACTGATTTCAGCATCAAGGTAGATCTGCAGTTTGGGTTTGTCTTTACAAAATGGTAGTAAACAAGGTCTCGCCCCCTCATGTGACTTCTATAGAAATTTGATGAAGAACCCATGAACTCACTTTTTTTCTTTTGGAAATTTGGGATTGTGAGGATATAAGTTTAATTCATCTGAGAACACTTAAATATGCAATAATTTTTTTCTTCTTTGTGTTGTCATTTTAGTACAATTGTTGGCAGCTAAAGTAACCATATTTCTTCATATTTTAGACTGTCAGTATTTGTTTTTTGATTGATTGTAAAAACTGTGGAATTTTTTAGGAAAATGGATTTAATCACTCTTTGAAACTCACTTCTCAACTTCAGAGAAAAAAATAATGATGAATTTCTAATTAAAATATAAAAAATCAGTTTTCAAAGAACCTTGTAAAAAAGAAGACACAAGCATTTTGCCTGTGGAAACTCAAACACAAAATGGGAAAGTAATTTAGGGCTTGCAAACCAAGGGGAAGGCTAGCATTCCTGTGGAAAAGAAACCATTGTTATCTCTGTTTCTGACAGACGTGGAGATGAAACACTTTAGGGGAGGAAAAAAATAAATGGAGGTCTGAAGAGACACAGTAATTCTACAATGCCATGCAGATGTGGCCAAACTTTAGATAAGATTATATGTCCAGTTTTCCCTGTCACTATACTGTAGATGTCTGGTCTCTCTAGCTATATCTATGCTGCAGAATATGTGTGTTTTGAAGAGTGGGCACCATGATGTGCAGGGGAACCTACTAAATCCAAACCAAATCCAGTTCCACTGCTGCTCTCTCTCTCAGTCTCTATCACCATGTTTCCAGAACAACTGGGTGGATAATGGAAGAGTTTTCAGCCTGGACTCTTACAGTCACAAAGCAGGGATTTAACCAGACCTCATTAAAGATGATCTCTGCACTAGTTTCCCTTCCACAGCATGGAGAGGGATGTACTTCCTTGCCTCATGGAGCTCTCAGTCAGGACCTAAAAAGTGTCATCACTGACAATAATCAGTAATCTCAACCCCCAGCATTCATTAAATTGATTATCATAGTCAAATAGGTAATCAAGGGTGGTTTTTACTTTTTTTTTCCTTCTAGTCTCAATTTACTCGTTCACTTCTATGCCTAAAAACAATGTAAAACTTTCTTTAACCTGATGAAAAAATCATGCTCTTTTTCTAAGCAAGAAGAAAACCAACCAAAAGGCTTATCTATTTATTTATAACTTTTCCATTTACAAGACTCTTTCTGGCAATACAGCCAACTGCTATCCTGATATGATTGTAGGAAATATTTATAATTCTGTTAAATGAGACTGATTAATCTTGACTTGCTTTTCACCAAATTTTCTATAGTTAGATGATGGACTTTGGAAGCTAATCATCTCAGAGTAGAGCTGCTACAGGCTAATTCATAATACATTTTGTATCATTTGGCTGTTGATTTCAGTTTTAAGATTTTCTCTCTTTTGTATATCTTGCATCAAACATTGGAATTCATGCAGTACATGCAGAAGAAAATTCAAGGGGTTCTGCATGAAGAGGTGCTTGTTCTCAAACTCATTTACTTCCCTTTGTTTTGGCAGAGGGAGGATGTGACCTGTAGCTGTATCATCATACTTCTTCACACTACAGCAATGATGGGAAGCCTCCAAGACTGTGTTTGAACTGTGAGTTGAGGATGGCTGCAAGGTTGCCTGTAAATCTTTCATTCCTGGCACATGAGGAGTTTGCACTTGCAAAAGCAGTGAGTTGTGGCTGAAGAGCACTCTGCCAAGTCCTGCTTAATACCTGGGCTGGACTGGGAACTTCAGCACACCACAAGACATGTTTCTCCAGTTGTTCATATCTATTTACAACTCAAACACCTGTTTGGGAAAAAGACTTTTTTATATTCCCTCGAGAGACCCCTAAGTTTTTCAGCTTGGTGGATTATATCTCTGATGAGTTGCTTTTGCAAATATGACATTTTGATATTGATATTGTATCATCGATGGTAGACTGAGTCAATTCAGTAGATTTTTTTTTAAAAGTTTTCCGTAACAGACATAAGGAAAAAAAATGTGATCATTTTTTTTTGTCATTCAATTAAGAAAAAAATGCAGTAATTTCCTGTCAGTGTGTAATAAATGATTAAAATTGAGTAGTTAAATATCCCTTGCAGTCTTTTGATGTACCATGTAGATCTTTATCTGCTACCAAAACAATCAGTGCTATACTGTTATCTTGCTGGTATACGTTGAAATATCTTTCTCTTTCCTTCTTAGTCTGTCCTAAATACAGCTAGAAAGTTTTTATTTGTACAGCACCTGAATTAGCTCAGCTTTCTGTTTTCCTTGGATCAAGGACACTAATGATTTTAAGCACCATGATTCATGTCTGGACTTTATTAAATGATATTCTCAAGGTTCAAGCTTCCCCAATTTTTCTTTCAGTTTATTTTCTTTTGTTTTCCCGGAGGAAAGTTACACAGTACAGTTTCACTAGTGCCATATATCTGTTCTCAAACCTAGTTATGGGTATAATAGCTATAATTTCCTGTTATAAGTATAAAGCATATATGGAAGAACACTTTTTCAAGTAATCACATTTGATTTTTTTTGAGAAATTATAATTTCCATGTTGACAAAATCATCACCATCATAATTATTGGAAAAGAACATAGAAAGGTGCTTGAATTCATCATACTTAATTTCATCTGAATTTTCAGTCCCCTTGCAAAAGTAATTCTGCCCCTTGATTATATCAAAAAAATAGCATTTCTTAATTTTCTGTGCAGACCTAACCACGGCATGTATTTTTGACACCCCTTTGCAAAGGAGCACTAATTATCATTTATCACCATCCATGACGATTCTGTATCACAAGTAACAGTTGATTTAAATTCGACTGACGATGTCGATACATCTGTCTCAGGGCACCAAATAATTACCAGGTGATAGTTATTACTGGCCACTGAATGGGTTTTATCGAAGCACACTAAGAATATAAATACCCTGTTATTTTACAAATCTTTTGCAGTGCAGTCTTCCCATGGCAAATCGTAACATCATCCTAATTCCTTACAGCTATCCTTCCCACCTTACTTAATACAAATGACATGACAATCAATGTCACGATTCTTTATTTGTGGATTATTATTCTAGTTAATTCCACATGTTGCATCCTCAGCAATATTCAAAAACTATGCATTGCTGTTCTCAACAGATGAAAGGTGGAGTGCATGGAAAATATTGACTATTAATCAGATAGACAAACCTTTTCTTTTTTTAATTTTTAAATAGGAAATGAAAGAAATGGAAAAATCAACACACATCCCAGTTATTGTGGGACAAGGGCTGCTGGAAAGGCAAATATATATGCTCTTTACTGTCACTTATGCATTTATTAAAACTGATATTGCAGTAATCTCACTCTTACTGAGGGGTGAAACTATACTGGATATGGACTTTTTGCTCTATGCACAGTTTGTAGTACTCACAGTCAGAATCTTGCAAATTTATACTAGAAAAACTGAGGCTGAGGAAACCACTAGAGACAACAGCAGTGTTTGGAATGTGATCACTGCAAGTGACCATATCCAGCCCATAAATTCTCTACATGGCTTTTTTACCACTTGATGTCAGGGGAGCAGGGAGGTGGTTTCCAGCCACCATTCCCACCTCTCTGCAGTCCTCTGATAACTTCCTCTTCCCTAAATCTGAGCTACTTTCCATTTTACTTCTTCGTGAGTGAATATAAGAATCTCCACAGATGGTGTTTTTTTGGCTTTAGAGCATGATGTGTAGGATATCAGAGTTAATGTAGTGGACAGTGTGGTGGAATCTACATGAACAAGACCCTGATGAGGGTCTATCTTTTCCGAAGGAAAAAACCAAACAATGAACTTCTTGAGGTGTAGTTCCAGCAGTGCAATATCCCTGGGATCTTTAAAGGTACTCATGCTTCCCCACATTAACTCCTGCTGATTGACTTGGAAAGCTCCAGTTGGTGAAGCAACTGTTTTAAAGAAAAAGACACTGTAAAAACCCCACTATTCTATTTTTCTAGAAATCAGGTGGAATGTGACTAGGAGTTGATTCTGCAGACAAAACATAATTTTAAGTTTTATTTTAAAATGTAGAAGAGTTAATGATATGTTTAGAAAGCAGGGTTGTCTTTTCTTTTTTATTGTTTGATTTTTGGACTTTCTATGAGCAGCAAATGATCCTTCTGTTAGAGGGATCTTCATTGTTCAACTCCTTTAAATTTATGAAGCGAGAAAGGTGACTGTTTTGTACAACGTATCTTCTGTCTTCTTCCTTTGGGTGCCAATGGCAAAAATATAGATGTGTACAAGTCTTCTACCATTGGCACATTTCTGTTTCAGGTCTGGTGCACCAATGGTGCCTGACACATCAGGGAAAAGCACTGTACTATAAACTTTGTCTTTATAAATTGTGGATGTCATTGTCCCTTTTTCAGTTCTTGGATCCTAGGATTGGGGAAGTTGTTTAGCTTTATATTAGTGGTTTGGGGTTGTTCTGCTGTTGCTGGTGGTTTTTAACTATTTCTTTCTGACTCAGCTCTGACTTAGTGCATCACTGGGTACACAAGGGTGTGGAGGAGGTATGGTGCTCGTTACAATAAAGAAAAATATATCAGTGGTTTGGTCAGATTTTCCACATGCGGAGATCTATAGGTGTCTGGGAACAAGACGTCTGGACAGGATTTGGGGCTCGGTCATGAACATTTGTACTTTCACCTTTTTGCACTCATTGCTGGCTGGTTCAGTTAACGGCAGACACCTTTCTGTCTGGGCTATAGATTTTAGATAATGTTCATTGCATAAACTAAGATTTTAGAGGAACTTCCCCTGCGTTGATCTTTCATTTGTGAAGCTCTGCTGTTAAATTAACTGCTGACAATGTCACATAGAATTGGGGTGAAGATTAATGTATTCTACAAGGATTAAATTTTCTCATTTTTCAGACTGGAATACTCATGCAGTACTAAGCACCCCCTTGGCAGAGCCACCCCTGAGTTAATGGCGTAGCACAGGGTGACAGCTTAGCTCTTCTGAAATCCTTTCTATTGCTTTTTTCTTTTTTTTTTACTTTTTTTTTTACTTTTTTTTTTTTTTTCAGTTGGAGCTTTATATAGTAGTCAGCATAGCAATATATCACAAGCTTGGGACCAGAAAGCTTCTCTTTTATTCAGGGAACTCTAAACCCTTTTAAACAGTTTCTGCTTGAAATGTTGGTTGGTATCTGCACAAGTTTTCTTTCACATTTCTGCCTTGCTGCTTCTTGTAACTTCCCCTTATGTCACACCCTGTCAGTGTGATGACAGGTCTCAGTGCTCGAAGCGTCAACCAACACCTGATACATCCAGATCGGGGAAAATCCCTCAAACAGCAGCTGCAATTCTTGACCTAAACTGAGACTCTCAGAACCAAACCGCAGGGAGCAGTGCACTGGAGGCACTCTTCCTTCAAGTTATTCACACATCAAACCGTTGTTTACAAGAGGAGGTAGAAGGGAATTTCTTGGCTGTATTTTTTTTTTTCCTTTGCCTCATGATGATCTGTCCTCAAAACATTTCATACTGGTAGATTTCAACTTTGCTGGCATTTACATTTGCCAAAATCAAAATTAATGTGGCAGTGATGATATGGGACACAGATATTTTCTGCCTAATAGCAACCAGGAAGATATGGAGTCCAGTGAAATGCAACATTTAAAACTGTGCAGTGGCTTGTGCACATAAATGCATTGAAATATGTTTTTTGAAATAATAGCATTTGGTAATTACTCCCAGAATTATTTGTGTATGGACTTTCAAATCACAGCAAATAAGGATGACATTTTTAAAAGAAAAATGAACAAAACAAACACTCCTTTACTGAACCTGGTCCAAAATGTGACAATTATCATGATACAGCTTCTTCAGTGGGTTTTTTTTCCTAATCATATAGTTTTTTGTTTTGTTTTTTTCACAGAATCTGGCTGTTCAGAGTAGCTATGAAAAAGCCCAGTTTATTTGAACAATGAGTCCCTGTGGGGTAGACGAATATGTGGGACAGACATTTTCTTTTTTTTTATCTATCTTTTAAAAAATCTTCTAGTATAGTTTACAACTGATCATTTATTTGATAATTTACATGGAGTCACATATACGGGATCCTTATAATGGGTCTAAGTGACTAGTCAGAGACATTGACACGACCATAATTTAGGACAAAGCAGGGGATGGAAAGAAAAGCATAAGATAATGGGCAAACTAACAGTGAATTTATTTATCATTTTTACTGAACATCATTCTTCATATACAACTCCTTACTACTTCCCGTTCCATTTTCAGTAACCCCACAATCCCTTACCTCCATTTTGCCTGCCCTTTTAAAGTTACCATTCTTCCCTCAAGAACTGAAGTGTTTATTGAACATAGATGCTTATTCCAGCCTTAGGTAAAAAAAGAGCTGTAGTTTACTAAGGATTGAATTTATGTCAAGGCTTACATTCAAGGGGAAAGACTTTAAGAGTAAAATAAAATTCTGCATATTATTTGAAAAAAATCCATAATATTGTATTATTATATAATAATAATAATAGTGCATATTATTTGGAAAAAAGTTTACTTGACAGAATAGCAAAGTTTTGATGTCAAGCATGTAAAATGTAAAAATTGCTAAAAATAGAATTTCTAGTCTCATTTTGAGCATTACTATTGTGGTACAAGCTTTATTGTTCAACTACCTACTGCCACTTAAACTAGTGTAATACCATAAAGAAGTAGTAGGTCATCATCACCCATGGGACAAAGGACACTGGGCAGATCTAGAGGGGCTTTAAAATGTGCATAATCTTTTACCTTTTTTCCTAAACCTACCACATTTTACTGCAAGTTCATGGCTGAGCTAAACCCAAACATACTTTTGTATGTACAAATGGAAGCTGTTTTACTGAAGTCAGATTCTGGGATGTGGGGGTAAAGGGTTCATGCAAAGGGCATACTCTTCTTTGCCAAATTTCACATTGTTACTCCAAAGCATGAGGCATAGAAGTTTCAGTAAATCATTATTCTATCTCCTTTGCTGTTCCATATTATACATTTTCCATTGTAATTCCTTTCATTTATGTAACGGAATTGTTTCTGTTATCGTTCCAACTCAACGGCCTCATTTCTTTTCCTACCTTTTATTAGCCTTTGGTTTCTTTCCTTTGTGAACCCACAGACCTCCTGTTTTTATAGGCATTGTGTTAATCTAGGAGTTTAAATGAACAGTATATGGAGTGTGGAATTCCCCCACAAAACCACTGCGCTGTTGTGATTTTTTGCGTAGGGCATAACTGCCTCCTCACTTCATCTCCTTCTCTTCTCTCCCCCACCCCCTGCCTTTACGTAAAGGATGCAGAAATAAAATTAAAAATCTCACAATAAAATCTTTACCTGTCAAATAGCACAATTTTAAGCCAGTGTAGCCTGCCAATGCTCTTGATTCCACTCCAGGAGCTGCAAATAAGAGAGGATATCTTCGGTAATGATCTTTTATTATGAGGCTCCTGTCATTCTTCTGAATATATTTTGCAAAAGCAAAGAAAGAGCTAACAACAAAACAGACTCCCATCATGTTTCTTCATTCCTTTCTTGCTACTTATGCAAGCAAGGATGTCACTGCAAAGGAACAGCTCCAGTAGGTCTCAAAATACCCCACATTATTCCTACAATGTTTACAAGCCTCCCTCGAGTATAAAATCCAGACCATTGCACAGGTGGGAGCAAAGGTCTGAGGGCTACTGAAACTGTACATTTCAGCAATGTGTCACATTGAAAAGAAGCACCTGTGTTTCATTATTTTGTGCTGACGTGCTCATTCAGTAGTCCAGGGGTCACATACCTTTTGCATCCCACTTTAGGTTGTTTCTGAGCAGCAAGGAACCTGACTTTCACAGCACATTTGCATCGTCACAGGTAGAGGGGCAGAATATTTAGATGAAAGTTTAAGCTCTGGAAATGACTGCCTGCCAGTCTGCAGTGTATCATGCCTCCTTGCTGATAATTGGTTGATTTGTTCCTGAACCTGAATAGCCTCAGTGAAACAGAAGGCTAAAATTAAGTGTGTGATAGCCTAAAGACTCCACAAGGCAATATCAAGGGAAGACTGGAGAGAACATGAGTTAATGGAAAAGAACAAGATCACACAAAAAGCTCACAAATGCAAATTGTTGCATTCTTTATATTTGGGTAAACCTTATTTTTTGAATCCACAACTTCTCCTGAATGCTGTATTGACCATAATTCCAGTTCTTTTTAATATTCTCATTTATGATCTGGATAAGGGGAACAAGTGCACCCTCAATAAGTTTGCAATGACACCAAGTTGGGCAGGAGTGTTGATCTGCTGGAGGGTAGGGCGGTTCTGCAGAAGGATGTGGACAGGCTGGATCGATGGGCTGAGTACAATTGTGTGAGGTTCAACAAGGCTGAGTGCCACGTCCTTCTCCTGGGTCACAACAATCCCTGGCAGCACTGCAGACTTGAGGAGGCACGGCTGGAAAGATGCCTGACAGAAAGAGACCTGGAGATGCTGATGGACAGCCAGCTGAATATGAGCCAGCAGTGTGCCCAGGTGGCCAAGAAGACCAACGGCATCCTGGCCTGGATCAAAAAATAGCGTGTGCAACAGGACCAGGGCAGAGATTCTCCACTTGAACTCGGCACTGGTGAGGCCACACCTTGAACCCTTTTTTCAGTTTTGGGCCCCTCATGACAAGAAAGACACTCAGGTGCTGGAGCATATCCAGAAAATGTCAATGGAGCTGGAGAAGGGTCTGGAGAACAAGTCTGACGAGGAGTGGCTGAGGGACCTGGGGTTGTTCAGCCTGGAGAAGAGGAGGCTGAGGAGAGACCTTCTTGCTCTCTACAACTCCCTGAAAAGAGAGTGTAGCGAGGTGGGAGTCAGTCTCTTCTTCCATGTAAAAAGTGACAGGACAAGAGGAAGCAGCCTCAAGTTGCACAAAGGGAAGTTTAGATTGGATATTAGGGAAAAATTCTTTACGGAAAGTGTTGTTCAAGTACTGTAGCACGTTGCCCAGTACAGTGGTGGAGTGACCACTCTTGGAGGTCTTTAAAAGACACGTAGGTGTGGTGCCCAGGGACATGGTTTGGTGGACCTAGCGTTGCTGAGTTAATCTTGGACTTGATGATCTTAAAAAACTTTTCCAACCTAAAAAATTCTGTGATTCTGTAATTCTATTAAGTAGGAAGTAAGAAACACAAGACTATAGGCTCTCCTCTGTAATGTATTTGTATCATTCCTAGTCTTGTGGGACCCAGGTTCATGGCCCAGCGTCTTGCATCCTCCTGCCATATTAATAAATTTTAAGTATAAAGTTAGTCTTAAACAATCATTTTCTACTGCTTAGTCACAGTTTCCATCTCAGCTGTATGTTATGGCCAGCACCTGATTATCAGCGTAGGCACCCACTGCCGGGCAACAGTTCAGAAAAACATTTTCTAATCCAGCTCAGACTGAGATAGCTTAAGAATACAGGTTTTTGGGATCAGGACATCAAGAGTCCAAATACTAGGCTTTGTTGTGTAGTCCTGATCTGAACAGTCTAATTATCCTGCACTTACTAGTCTATGGCACTAATCTTTTGCACAGTAGCCTGGTCATTGAGAAGCTTCCCAGAAGCGAGGGTAGTAGCAATCACGTCTGTCTTTTATTGAGAGGGTAAACTATCTGTGAGAGTATGAGATTATATTTTTATTTTAATTCCATGCCTTTGTTCCCCGACCTGAGATCTCCTGCTAAGCTAGTGTTAGAAGAAAGGATCTGAGGGCTCTAGCTCTGGCCAGCTTACAGAAAATCCACATCTTGTCTGATTTGAGTGAATTATAAGAGCTGTGTCCTGTTGACATCTGGCTATCACTCCTGTCCTGTATGGCTTCAAAGTACCCAGGACAGAGTTTCATCCCAAACCAACAGAGAGAAAAAATGTCTTGCAGGGAAGACAAGCAGAAAGAGGGTGATATAACAGCTTTGCAGGGTGAGAGAGACAATGTTGATCGCCAGTCACAGCTAAGGGTCCTTCTCAACAGTGAGATTGGACCAAGCTGGTTGATTTGACTAAGACTACAATTGCAGTGGTGGAAAGCTCTTTGCCCCCTCAACTTAATCCTGAAGACACAAAGATTTTTGCACTCCTAAAGCCTCATGTGACATCTGTGCATAAGTGAGGTCAGTAAGTAAAGTCCATCCTTACGCAACATACACATCCAAGCCCCAAAGTTCCCGGGAGGTTAGATCTGCGGAGAAGTGTGTGTCCACAGGTCTCATCAGCCAGGAGGGAGCACCATTTGTCCACTGCTCTGTGTGAGACCCTCACTTTTACCTCCCGTTTAAAGTGGGCTGTTGGCTTTTGAAGGATTCGTACATACTACATTAAGGCAGTTACTGATAGGGAACTGAATTCTCCATGTCTTTTTTTCCCAGAAGCACATCCTCCTGCCTGCCTGGAGCCAAAATAGCTTTTGTTTTGTGTCCTGGTAACTCCAAGAATTATGTTCTTGGTTGCGCAAGGTCCCAAGAGCTATTGCTGAAAGAATGGAAAATGTTCTTTTACACGTTTTCCTTCTATCCCCACAGGAAGATGTCTAAGTGAGTAGTTTCACACCTTGAGCACAGCCTGCACTGAGACCTAACCTTCACCTGCAGACAGCACCACTCATGAAACACCTTCTTCTGGTCCTTTTGGGGTCTGTGGTTTAGTCTCTCTCTGGTTGACGTACTGACTCCCTGTCCAACACTCCTAATTCTGCATGTTAGAGAAGCAGAATTGGGACAATGCTGTTTATTCATGGAGTTGGCTGACAGATTTTAAGTGTTAAAGTATCACACGCACAGAAATCTGCCACGTCACCTGTCCTGAATGCCCTTGCCAGTAAGTGTACGTCTCATACAACCAGTGATAAAGAGTTTACTTTCCAAATGAGAACTGAAGTTCTCTTGGGTGGTTAGATGCCTAAACACTGCATTAAAAAAAGAGGGAAAGGGAAAGGGAAAGGGAAAGGGAAAGGAAAAGGAAAAGGAAAAGGAAAAGGAAAAGGAAAAGGAAAAGGAAAAGGAAAAGGAAAAGGAAAAGGAAAAGGAAAAGGAAAAGGAGAAGGAATAAGAAAAGGAAAAAAAGGAAAACAACCACTTTCTGTACTGTGCTCTTTTGTTTATCTTGGTCTGTGCACTATGGTTGTCAGGAGTAATAGAAACGTTCTGACTTCTTGTTAGGGTTACATGCTAAACACTTTGCTTTTTCCTTGGAGTTTGTAGTAATTTATTATTTTTCTTCCTAGAAATACCTATGTGAAATATCCTGTAAGATTAGACCTTATTATTCTGCAACAGGAGGTATATTGTGCTGTATTTTCTATGCACTGCAAAGTAGATGCCCAGTGTTTTACATAGTGTGATTCCATAATAAGCCTGTAAAACACTGTAATCCCAACACCCACCTCCCTAACATGCATGCACGACAGTCTAAACCACTTTTATTGTTCCTACAGTCACTTTCTGGAGGTGGAAAATGTCAAGGAGACACCTTCAGAGAAGGACTTTGAGCATCACTTTACCATCTTCAGAAGCATCTTGAAGAATTGGTCTTGTTCCAGGGACTATGTTGAAACATATTTTGTTGAAATGGTCTGCAGTTAGCCAGGGGCAAGGGAATAAGGTCTATACATGAGGATAAGACAAGGAAGACTAATTGCACTCCTGGGAAATCCTGACTTGGATGATTATATTGTCAGAACCATTGATCTTAGTTTTGCTATACCTCTCTTGAGAGGGAAAGAAGATTCTTGTGCATTATAAGCTAGAGAAAGAATGATACTAAGTATTCTCTTTATATAAATAACTATGATGAGAATTAAGTGCAAAAGAATGTTTGCTCATGAGCAAAGAGGAAGATGTTTTATAAAGGAAAAAGGTATATGTTTTGGTCAGTGCCTGCAGGATTTAACCATAACCCAAAGGTGCCAATTGTATTTATTTTACGGGACTAACATCTGTGTTCTGCAATGTAATTGGGATTTCAGGTTCAGCGTGAAAGAGCTCTATTTATTTTTCCACTGTCGTAGATTATTCCCCTGTTTGTGCTAATTGCCCCTCTGTGCATGTGGTCCATATTGTCTAACTCTTGCACTGGATAACTTCATTTGAGCTATGATAGTCTCAAACACACCTGCAAAAACCTGTAACAGCTTTTAAAGCTGAAGATGTTTCCCCAGCTCCCTGTAGCACAACAGTCATGACTACCTGAGGTATCATCCTGAAAGATAGGGTAATTACAGCTGAATATACAGAGGGAAGGAATGCAGTGGTAGATAAAATATAACCACTTAAGTATGCGGAGCAATCTGGGCCAAATAGCAGTGGTTAATGTCATCAACCTCCTGGAATTACAGAGTTACTTTTACAGCTCCTTACTTATTGTTTAGACGTACACAGTGCTGTGAGTTTAATCTAGTTTAACAAACAAAAATAGTTATTTTGTTTGGAAGGAAACCTTCCCACCCTGGATTCTGCAATTCTTGAAATACCTTACACTGGAGAAGAGCTAAAAAGCAAATGTGGGTTGGAAAAAGTGGTATGTTTTGGTCTGGGAGAAGATTGCCTAACAGCTGGGTGCAAGGCTAGTTCTAACTGGGAATGCAAAATTCTCAGGACTCAATGGTGGGGGTTTTGTTTTGTTGTTTATTATTTGGAGGGGTTTTTTTGAGATACTGTTTGTGTGATGGATTTAGTTATGAATGCTAACATCTCTCTAGGGAAAAATTCCAAATCATGCAGAACTGGGTCTATGCTTCATGCACCCTAAAATTCTTTATCACAGGATTGCTATTCACTCTCTTACTCTAAAACCTGAAAAATATTGTTTCCCTGACCTGATACTGCTGCTTTGCATCATTCTGACAGCTTGAGGCAGGCTTAACCAGCCAGTCGAGGATTCAGTTTTTAAGGCCGTAATGACTCCTATGATAATCTGCTCTGGCTGTTGTCTTAGGGTCAGGGTATGAAATGCTGAGTTTCTGCTAATTCCTTACCTTCTAGGACAGCCTTCTGAGGTCAAAGACACAGTAAAATGAGGGAAGCTGAGGCTGCTTTAACTCCCATAAAGCATCCCTGATATAGGGAAAG
>NW_009717653.1:46808-51596 GCF_000703405.1 Apaloderma vittatum
AAGGTTTTTTAATAGTTCCTTTCTTTCTATGGCATTTGTCAGGCCCTATGTTTTCGTTTTTTAATCCTCTATTCTCAAGAGCAGAGACATGCATTCTGTAATACAGGTGAGAGAAAAAGACTTCAGGGTCTGATACTGTATGATAATACAATGTCAAGCCATTGTATGGCCATTTACACCTGTGCAAGTGCCTCAAGTCTTGTATGCAAGTATGAAAAGAGAATTCTGATGAGGAGGAGCATTTTATAAGCACTTATGATTAAGGCTATAAATGATTCCATAATGTGCAAAGCCATGCAGACTGAGGCCTGATGTCTCCTTCACATGAATAAGTGATTCTTGCTTTTTATTCTGCTCAGCATACACACTGGAGATATTTTCAGTAAGGAGCAAACACATTCTGCTGAAGAAAACCATCTATTTGCATCCTTGTAATCTTTGCACAGCTGTATATCATGATTTCTGATCTATAGAGTTCTTCTGAAATGGATGAATCTAGGACACCTGAAAGTCAGCTGAAGATGTGTAGGCAACGGCTGTGCATGGGCTGATTTGGTTCATTTCCTGTAATACAGGGCTCTGATATGGTTTGTTGATTTGTCATTGACAAGAAGTGTGCAAGAAGGCTAATAAGTACAGCTAGACGGCTTTTCTAATCTCCAGTGTCATCAGTATTGCCCCTTCCTTCCATCTCATGTTATTAATCAGTTTGCAGGTATATTTTCATGAAAACAGGTTATTCCGTGGCACCGAGAATAGTTTCTCAGCTTTCCGATTTTATGCAACTACAAATATTCCACAAAATAGCAGTTTTGCCTTACCTACTGAACTATTCAAAGTATTGTAGGTGGAGGAACAGCAACCAATTTCCTTCTCTCCTGTTTTTTGTTTGTTTGTTGTTGTTATTGTTGTTGTTTGTTTTGGCAGAATCAACAAGACTCCAGGGTGGTATTTTTTGGTTCTTTTGTCCTATTGAAACAGGTGACCACTGAGGTCAGATCATATTTATAAAGCTTGAAATAGCCATTTACTTATTGCGTGTGGCAAGGAAACTCGGTTGGCCTGAGCTGGAAAACTACATAGTTATCTGTGATTTTAGAACACAAATGTGAAACTAAGCACCTCTTCAGACAGGTGGAAAATGAGTCATCCCTTAAGAGTACTTCTCCGAAGTTTGCAGTAGACACAAGTTTATGCTAAATGAAGTTAAAATGGTGTGCAAATAGCCTCTTGGATGATATTTTTCTTGTGAAATGTCAAAGTTAAGTAGACAGCAAATAGAATAAAAATGTCACAATACTATTAAAACTCAAAAAGAGGTTCAGTAAGGATGAAGTGCTGGAATAAATTTTGTTCTTAATTTAATTCCTACCAGCTTGTCTATCTTCAGCAATAACTCTTTTAAAAGTAATGGTCAGGAAGAAGACTATTGGGAAGTGCTGTGACTTGCCTCCTTTTCCACTGCACGGCAAATTTACATGTCTCTAAAGGGCACAGCCATTAGTGCCATTTCCCGTTTATATTTTTGAAAGAAAAAGGGATAGGGTCATTCTCAAAGCCTTTGTTTCCTTGTGCAGCTAAAAATATGGGTCTCTTTTTGCCTTCCAGCCTGTTAATTCTGTGACAGATAGCAGGGTTATTTTTAAAGGTAGCCCACCCATCTCTGCCCCCTTGTGAGAACACCCTGTGTGTGGGATGGTCAGATGATAACCATGTGGAGTTTTGCGTGGGCCCTTAGTCAAATGGGCGCGAGTACCGTTACTCAAATGAGTATTCATAGCCACTACTTGCTTTATTTTTTTCTAGAGCAGCAACAAAATGGCAGAGACGACAGCTGCCACATCATATACATACACACACTCCTACACAAACTATGCTTTGTACATCAGAAGCAGCATAAATACCATGGCATGTGGCAGTTACCATGGCAACGTGTTTTTTTAATGAATAGCAGATGGAATAGGCATGTAAAACTTACATAAGTTGTTAGTAATTTGTAAGTTACTGCAGACCAGCTACTGCAGTAAACTTTTTGTTTTCACTGTTTCTATTTTCTCCACGTAGTGTTCAGTCACTTCTTTTCTTCCCACTGAGTTTACCCTGATCGGGAATATAGGCTATGGTGGTGCATAATAAATAGCAATGGCTAATTTTTTTTGTGGGTGAGGTTCCATAATACAGAAGACACAGGAAGTAATATGATTTAGCACTTTAAAAAAACGGTTTTTACCAAATTATTGTGATCTAGCCTTTAATGGTAAAACTATGAGACATTGCAAAAAATACAGCAACTTTCCTTTCTAGATGAAAACTCCTTCTGAGTGGCTAGTGAGCATTAAAAATGGGGTGAACAAGTGAAACTATCTGCATGAAAAGTAGTGTTTTGATTCACATTCTATCTGCAGTTTGTTAGGAAACAATATTTAATAATTTACTGATCAGAAAGATAATGGGAAATGCTGCTCACTGTAAAATTTCAGCCAGCAGGATTATGGAAAAAGGATTTTTCCTCAAAATTTAAGAGTTCGGTTTCTTAGGACATGTGGACAACTGGCTTGGCCTTTACAGGCAGGGTCAGACAATCGAAAAGGCAGAACTGCAGTTAAAATGGAGCTCCCTTGTCTGAGTTGCTCACTCGCTTTCAGCATTTCTTGGTGAAACCATGTAGGAAGAAATAACCTATGATGGAAGTTTATAAATTCTATTTAAGTGCATGAAAGAAATTAGGTGCCTACATATTTCTAAAACACTTTTCTGACCTGGACTGTCCATCTTGTAAACGAGGCAGCTTCATTAATTCAAGAGAGATTGGTGTTAGAAAATGAATGATGGGATCAGTTTCTGTCCTGAAAAGGAGAAGAGACTTCCTGACATGTGCATTGTTTAAAGGTAACAACAGATATTCAGATCACGGGTTTCTGAGCAGACCCTGGAGAGAGAGTTGACAGACATGTACAGCTAATATTTTTAGGCATCTTTAAAAGAGTTTTACTCTTGACTTTGGCCAACTACCCTTGGCTTTTGAAGGATTTTGGCTGTGAAAGTTCCTTAGGCTCGTCTAAGACTGGGTTACAAGAGTGATCTTATTCCCCAAGGCTCAGCTATTCAAGCTCTCTTTTCTGCTCTTTCTCCTTTGGTTTGGAAACTTGATGTCAGTGTGGCATTCAGGAGTAGTGAAAGCTACCTCTTTCTTTCATACTGCTCACTGGCTCTCAACACCTACTCGTGATGGCACTGGACCTTCATTTTCTGGTCGAGCTCACCTTTCCTCTTTCTCCTAAATCTGCTCTTGATTTTGCTTCTGTAACCACCTCTCTGACTGATCCAGCATCAGAAGATCTTACTTCTATTAAATACTGGCTGGCATTGATGCTTCTCCTGGACTGACCCTCTTATTCTTCCTGTTCCTAACAGCAATGGTCACAGAAAGGCACTTTGTGTAATATAGCAATCAGAAAACAGTTTTGTAAGAAGAAACCTACAGTGCCTCTGCTGTCTTCTGTCTGCTAGAACATTATTTCTGCTAAGACCCACAGTAGCTCAGAAAATCTCTTTGTCACTTTTTTTGTATTTTTTTATACTGATTAGAGAGGATTAGGATCAGAAAGAGCAAGATTATCAAAAAAGAGAAAGTAAATAAATCACGCTTTTCCCTTTTTACTGTTATTGAGAACTCCAAAGTCTTTCTTTTATTCTCCAGGGATATATTTTCAAAGCAGTAAAATTAAGCACACCATTCCCATGCATTAACCATAACTTAAGATACACAGGTAGATCTATGCTAATTGTTCCTTCTAATGTTCCAGGGGAGTTATAGCAAGGTAAAATGAACACTTGATATAGGCCTCAGAATTCAAAAGTCTTAGGAGTTATTTTCACCCACGAAACAGCAGATAAGAGCAATTACTGCAGTCTTCCTATGTCTTTTACCAAATTAACCCTTCATTCTGTGGGAAGCTAAGTGAGAATTAAACGTTCCATCTTCATGGTGGTTGCATGTATTTTTAAATTTACATTTTATTAACAGAGTAATTGTGGACTTAAATTTTGTTTAAATGGTATGCTTCGCATAACTGCTAAGTAGCTGTTATACAATTGTAGAGAAAGCTTTGCAAGACATTGAGACACTAATGGCTTTTCAACCTCAACAAGACACCTAATATAAAAAGACGTGAGAGCCTTGTAATTAAAACAATCTTCTCAGTGAACTGTTGATATAGAAAACAATCTGCTCTCCTTTACATTTTCCATATTAATTGGCTGAAAAATTATGAATAGTACGTTTTGTGAAGGTGCACTTTGGTAATTTTTATATTATTGAGAGCACTTTAACTCACAGTGCTACCATGAAATTGTATTGAATATTGCAATTTATCAGTGTTAGTATGAACTGAGAGTATATTATTGGACATATCTATCACTAATCCAAGCGTCCTTCCAGAACTACTTCAACTACTACTAACCCAAAAGCTCTCACTTGAAAACTGTGCTTTGGGAGTCTTATGCCCTGAAGATCTTGAAGGTAGCAGCTGAATGTGGGATGAGCAGCTCTGGGAGCCACTATGGCTTGGTTTCCTATGTTTTTCTGCCTAGCAGATAGTTATCCCAGTGTCTAACCCACTGAAAACTCTTTCATGAGCTGAAGCATTCAGGACAACTGTGCCTTGTCAAGCATCACTGAAGGAGACAACCACATCCCCGGGAGTGAGGGAATCCTCCAATCCTTTATTCCCGTGAAACTTGTTTAATTTGGTGCTATATATGCGCATATATATATATATATATATA
>NW_009717654.1:0-20462 GCF_000703405.1 Apaloderma vittatum
CAGCCCAGGCCAACAGCATCCTGGGATGTATCGAGGGAAGTGTGGTCAGCAGGTCAAGAGAGGTGATTCTCCCCCTATACTCTGCTCTTGTGAGACCCCACCTCGAATACTGCATCCAGTTCTGGTGTCCCCACCATAAGAGGGACATGGATCTGTTGGAGCGTGTTCAGAGGAGGGCCACAAAGATGATCCAGGGGCTGGAGCACCTCTGCTACGAGGACAGGCTGCGGGAGCTGAGACTGTTCAGCCTGGAAAAGAGAAGACTCTGGGGAGACTGCCTTCCAATACCTGAAGGGAACCTACAGGAAGGCTGAGGATGCACTTTTTACAAAAGCATCCACCAACAGGACAAGGGGAAATGGATTTAAGTTAAAGGAAAACAGATTTAGATTGGATCTTAGGAAAAAATTCTTCCATACAAAGGTGGCAAGACTCTGGAAAAAGTTGTCCAGAGAAGTTGTGGATCCCCCCTCCCTTGAAGTGTTCAAGGCCAGGTTGGACGAGGCCTTGAGTAACCTGGTCTAGTTGGATTAGGTGATCTCTAAGGTTCCTTCCAACCTAGGCCATTCTATGAATCTATGATATATACTTTAAGAAGTTTATAAAATCACTGGATTTTACACCATTATAAGCTTCTGGTTATTATTTGTTTTTGTAGGAACTTTCTGAGTAACATATATAAATATGTCATAAGATTTAGATTGCTTTCAAAAATTATGGAAGAAGCAGGAAAGGAAACTCCATTATGTTAGAGATGATTTCAGTCTTGCACAGGTGGGGTTTTTTTTGCATTCAGCCTTTGTGCTACACTCAGACTAGCCATCATCAAGTACAATAAATAAATAACTTTCCATTCTTATCGATATTTGTGACAGGTGTACCTATGCACACTGTAAAATCCTCTGTCACAAGAGATTTTTTTTTCTTCCCATGACTAGTAGGAGTAATGCCAGCTTGAAAAGGAAGTACCACCAATTCCACCAGACTTCCCAGATAGCAGCAATAAACAGGTAAATATAGTGAACAGAAAAATATTCTACTAATAATTCAGTCATAAGACTATAAATGTCCTAGCACAAATGACAAGCATGTTTCTACAAGTATACAAATTTCATTGTGCTATGTACTTGACCAATGCACAAAGTTGGGAAAATAAAGAGGGTGATTAGTTTCACTAGAAGAGTAGATTTAAAAGGAAACAGGGGGTCAAAAAGATGCTTCAGAAGGGAAAGCAAGGAGAAAAAGGTAGGCTAGACCTAACCTTTGGTGTCTTCTCAGGATACAAGAAAAAGTAGCAGTTCGTGTCACTTCAGAGGAAGCAAATGTCATAATATAACACCACAGACACATTGATGGGTTGACAGAATAAAAGAAAATCCATCAACTGATAAGGTTTGTATGACATTGAGTCTGGAGAGCTGTCTCTGATGGCTCTGGGCTAACCAGCTGACGGAAATTTTATGAACACGGACAAGAGAGGTTTCGACTTTGTGAGGGAAATTGTGCAACAGAAACAGTTTCATTTGATTCAGTTCACTTGAGTATTGATTTCCAGGGTTGACGATTTATTAACGTAACATTTGGTACAGTTGGATCTCCCAGTAATGATGATGCTGTTACTGACACTGAAAATTGATCACTGTAAATCTTTAGAACAGGAGTGCTTAGCTAACAGATTGGATGTCCGGGATCTGCAGAAGCTTGGGAAATCCCACTAAGTGTTATAGTGACCTTTTTTCCCTGTGGAAGTTGTTCTGCTTTTTTCTTAGTTTGGAGGAGGAAAAGTTTATTTCAACATGCCAGGGAGTTTATAGCCTTTTGTATTACCTAAATAATCAACTGACCATGGAAAGCGTGCATTACACAACTAATTTAACTTCTTCACTACTAAAGGAATCCTCTGAAAATCAGGCAGTGATCTAGCAAATTGAATAATTAAACACTGGAGCAAATTCTTACCTGTCTTGTGTAAAATACTCACAATTTCAACTATAAACAACATAAACAATTCAGTAGGGATGGAAAAGTCAATCTAAAATGGCCTCATTTTAAAATTACTGTATTATGATCCGTGTGTTTCTTGGCGACATTGTTTTGTTAAAATAGACATGTCTTCTACTGAATACCTCAGTATGTTAGAGGGGCTCTGAATATTCTGGCATTTCCTCTGAAGGGGTAAAAAATCATTTGGAGATACAAAACCAGAAGGATATGCCAGCAAAACAAGTATTCTCTTTGTACAGTTTACCTCTAGTCCCAACAAGAATGACAGAAAAAACCCTACAAGAGTGAAACCAGTCCTACATTAACTATGACTGTGAGTTAAGTGGTCAATAAACAACCATATTTTTCCATGCAAATGGAGCCCTTCAGATTTAATGCAGTTCCACCAAAAAAACCCCACACTTAGCACAGTGCTTTACGTACTAATAAAAAGCATTAAAAGGACTAAACCTAAGTTCTTGACTAGACATGGAAATGAATTTGTCTCTTGGTCCAGGCACTTTCTGTATCATACCTTAAAATTAATTCAAATCAAAAGAGAGCACAACCGCAGTAGCTGTATAAGATATCTCAGTGTGGTGTTGAGACTTAGATTCTGCTGCATCTCATATATAATCTTTTCCTCCCTGCTGGACTTTGTTTATTTTTCAAGGCCAGTTCAGAAATACTCTTGGGACACAGAAAACAGGTATGGGTCCCTCTGCTCCCTTGTCATCTCTTTTGTGTCTACCTGGCGGACACCTCACAGAGCATCTACCACTGAAGTACAGGCAACTTCATAGATCTGGGGGATTTTCCTTCAGGAGCACTTTTTCACTATTTTATACGCTGACAGTAATTTTCAACACATACCTTTTTAATTAAGGCTATACTTGGAAGCAGACAGGTCTTTGTTTTCTTCATAAGAGGAAATAAGCACAGCCAAGATCATTAAGACTCTACATACCATCGAAGTAATAATGCTGCTTATCAGCCTGCTGCCATATTACTACTCCATAATCACTTTTAGACTGTCTGCGACATGAGTTCAAACAAAATGTAGACCGTTCTCTGTGGTAGACAGGTCCAATAAATGCTCAGTAACACTACGTGTTACAAAAACAAATTTCTACAAGCTAAATTACAGGAAGCTAATAACTGCACAAGGGGATCACAGCTTCTTGTTTTGATAAGGTCAACAATTTTATTTTGCTTCCTAACAAACTAAATTTCAATTTTTTTTTTTTAACGTGAGAATATAACCTCAGGAGGCATAATATACTACCAACAATTCTGCCTATTTAAATTGTAGCCCAGGTCCTAGTAAATGAAAATTCCTTGAAAATTCTCTCTGTAATCAAGCAAAACTGTAAATGAGCTGCAAAACTGAAAACTAATTTGTCACATTTAATCACAGCCTTGACAAGAGGTGTAAAGAATCATCTTCCCTGAAGGACCCAGAATTCCTCGCTACATTACTCTGTAGTTGTACTCAAGAGGTGATCAATTAGCTAAAGCTTATTAAAAGGTTTACCACACTCTCCCTACACCAGGGTCAGACCAGCTATTACAATACAGAAGATTAGCAGCCATGTAGTGCTCTTCCGTACTCTCTCTCCAACATGCCAGGGACTGATGTTGCAAGATCTTAAGCAAACCTCTTAAGAACATAGGTAGAGTCTGATTTCTTAAAAAATATAGGCAACTCAGAATGAAGTAGATGCATAACATAGCGGCAACAAATCTCCCTACTGCCTTCTATGTTTATTCAGGATAAGTCCTCTCTCTCAGATTGGCACTCATGTAATCTCACCCATGCTTCTCAGTATAAAGGAAGCAAAATGAAGAAGACATGTACAACCACAGTTAGTTACTGTTTAGGAATGTGAAGGTGTTTACTGATCTCTAGAAATGCTTCTCTAATTTTTGTATAATGTAGAGATCTTGGGGCTAAAAACCTGTGCTTGGCAGAATATAACATACTAATCTCTCAATAAATTCACAGCAAAAATACCAAACTGGCTTTAAAAAGGAGAGGAAGAATTAGCAGAGATACCAGACATGTAAATGAAGCTTGTTTAAATGTAAAAAATTGGCCATGAAACACGTCCATCTTAAATCCTGGCAGCTTTGTCATAAGCTTAGTAGCGAAGTAGCATGGATCTTCACTGTTCAAGGTTGGGAGGAGCAGCAACTTCCTCCTCCTGCTGGCCAAGGGAAACATGGAGCAAGAACTGGAGAGCTGGACTGTGCAAGTGCTGCATCAGCAGCAGGGAGGTGAGGGAAGGGGAGAAAATTCAAATTATCAGTAAGTCCACAGCTGCTCTGAGACTGTTGTCCAGCCCTGAGAATCTTATTTCCTTGTCTCTGCAAATGCAGAACATGCTTTGCACTGAAATGCAGGAACTGGTGGTGCCTAAAGCTTGATAACTAACAGAGGTTGGTGGGACCAGCAGAGGTCTTGAGCTCTTGAGATAGAGAGGAAGTAATCTCAGTTATTCTTGCCATTCTTCACTATCTACTAGAGTACTCTTCTCCTACCGATTTCTAGTTATACCCAGATTAGATATCTTCAGCTGCTTGTAACTACTTTTGTAATCTACATCATCAGTTATGTGAGCATTCCTGCAAACGAAAAAAATGCCATAACCAAAACCTGACTTGATTTATCTTTGACTGTTCAAGCTGAGTAACACTCAGATGTGTAGCCACAATAAATTCAGGGGAATACAATTTACTTCTGTTTTATTCCAGATATGGCAACTCTGTCATATATAATTAATCTCCTCCACATCTATCTACTCAGACGGACTTGATTCTCTGAGTAACCTTGTCACTTGTACATTAATGTAGGGGACTGACTTTCTGCTGACAGTGACAAAGTTAGAAACTGAGATAAGTGTTCATCAGATATGAGTTCAAAGGCATGTAGGATTTGTCCCATTCAATCTGCTTCAAGCTCCATATGCATGAGAGGCTGTAGAAAGTCTCTCTGCTGAGGGTTTAGATCAGGCTCCACATGAATGGCTGTTCTCAGAAGCAGTAATGCAAAGCCCAAAAAGCAGTTGGATTGGTTTTTGTGTCACATACCTGAAAGCTAAGGTAGTGGAGCTGCATCTGCTTTCCCTAGGCTCACTTCATGAGCACAGTGCCTAACTTAGGTGGTCTCAGCCATTGCCTGGATATCTCTCTTTCCACCTGTAAAAAGGAATTTAGGGAATTTAGGGAGATGTGTTAAACTAACTAGTTTATTTAGGTCCTTCAGCCTGCATGGTGTGAATAGTCTGACTACTTCTTCCTGCAGATTTATTGCTTCCATACGCAGTGCACCTCTGTACAGCAAGGTGTAGTCTGCACTGATGTTTCAAGTGGAGCCATTCACTTGAATTTAGGACAGTTCTCTTGTATCTGATTGTATGCAAGCCTTTACGAACCCCAAATCTGACACCACTCTTACATAAGATGATTTTGTATTGGTAGGTGTTTGACTGAAACTCCTGCTGGACTAAAGGGTGACCTATAATTGTCATGGAGTCCTCCTAAGAACTGGAAGAGATCAGTTCTTCCCTAAAAAATTGCAGTGGAAGGACAAGAAGCAGACAGAAAAGCATAAGCAGATGAAAAGCATAAGCAGATTAAAAGCAGAAGTGATTACTTTAGTAATTAAACATTTCTTAACTGAAATTACATGAAATGCAAAAACAGCATGAAAGGTCAGGAAAGACTTCTGAAAGAGAGCTCCAGAGGAAGGGAAGGCGGGGGGGCGGGAAGCAATTAAACACAAAGATAGGAGGTTATGATCATAGAATCACAGAATGGCCTAGGCTGGAAGGGACCTTAAAGATCTGATGCATAGAAGATTTTTCCAAATGAGTGGCTGCCAGCAAACTGCATTATTTTGAATGTTTAATTAATAGAATAATCTTTTTCATTAACTGCTGCCATTGGGGAAGATAGATTGGAAAAAAACATGCAGAAAAAAACCCAGATACAATTCTTACTTGTGTTTACATAAATGTAGAAATCTGAAAAGCAAAACTAATTGTTTATCTCCAATATTTAGGAATCAGAATAATATGTGGTTATTACTAATGCTGCACGTGCAAGTCAAGTTTCCTAAATAACGCCAGAATATGAGAGTGGAGACAGACCAGGAGGTTGTCCTATTGAATCTCTGCTTGAACTTTGAGACTACACTGTGTAAGCACATGCAGGAGCTTTGAATCCACCTCTTTGGTGACAAAGCCACTCCTAAATGCTACTTGTTTCTTGTTTCAGTGCACAACCTCCAGCCATTTTGGAAGTACTTTCAAGAGACATGAGTTCTTTAGCTCAGATTTTAAAGCTGACTCACATGACACCACAACTAGACATATACATTAACTGTAAAATGTACAGATTACCAGGTATATTTCCAATGTTTTTTCTCTCCTCAGAATTGCCAGTTCAGCCTGACACAAGGCAATATGTCTTCCCCTGAGAATGATTAACACATACCCAATTCTTACAGTAAAATCTTGCCTCCTGCAACCAAATCCGCTCCCTACCCAGCATCACCTAAGTCAAAGCATGGGAAGAAGGAACCAGGTTAGAAACAGCTTCCGTCAGCAGTTAAAATCCTGTATTTTCCTGGTAGCTTGATCTCAGATGTGTACAGGCCATGTTCAGTGAAGATATAACTCAACAAGTATTAGCCATTACATAGAAAAAGCTTTACTAGTTACACTCAAACAGCAGTTTTTCCAAAACTTCCTCAGCTCATCCATAGTCAGTGAGACTTGTACAAGGATGCACCTCATCCAAAGACATCTTTCTTCTGAAATCTCAAGTCTGTACTTTGTTGTGAGTAACACTCAAAGGCAAAAAGGTACCTGAGGCAAATGACACCCTTAAAAGGAGAAAAAAAATAATAAAGGTAAGAAAAAAAAGGAGAAAAATTAGATTTTTTAAAAAAGAGAGGAAAGGGGGGTGAAAAAATTATCTCAGCATTTAAAACTGACAAAATCATAAGCAACAACAGGTCATAATGACCTCACATGAACAATATCTTTTCTTGTACACATCTCTAACAGTTAGTTTACCCCGCCATGCATTAGAAAGGATAAATAAATCCTTGACAAGAGACTGAAGGTGTTTGTTACTCTCTTTTAAGATAAAAATGGTGAGGAGGTGGTCTCTGAACCCAAAAGGAACTGCCTGTGTGTAGGTGTTTAACCTCTTTCTTTGTGTTCTCTGCTTAGCAAGTATTTTGCTATGCCAACACACTCCCCTTCTGCCTTCAGCATTAGTCCACAAGGAAAGTTGAGCTGTTGCTCAGAACTCTGACATGATCCATGATTAAAGCAAGACCTTGATCAAATGCAGTTTTTAGACTCTCAGCTTGCTATTCTATGCAAGAGAGTGACTTTGTCACACTACATGAATCAAAAGCCCAACTGGATGCTGTTGTAAATAAAAACACTTTAAACAACAACAACAGCAGTAAGGAAAAATGAAACTTTGATCAGGCTACAGTTAATTGATTAAAATGTCCATTTCATTGTCCTTTCATGTCTAAGCTTCAGTAAACAACATGAGAGAGAACCCAGCATGCAGCAGTAGGAAGGATGCCACAAAGGAAAGCTGGGCAAGTAAACAAAGATTAAAAAGAAGGGGGAAAAATAGATTATAGAGAGTAAGTACAGAAACCTGCTGTGCTCATGCCCAGAAGCTTAACCCAATTCTCCAGCTATGCTACTAAAAGACAGAGGAATTTATAACCATCAGCAAAACACAGACTCTTATTTGCATTTTTTTTCTTACAGTAAGCATAGGAATTCTTTTCTACCATTACCACAATGTGATCTGTGCAAAACTAACCTAGTATAATGCTTCCGATATGAAACGGATTAAGCACTAGAGGCAGATACTGACTTTCATTCTCATGAAATCTGTAACGAAAATTTATATTTAGTTAACAAATAAACCAGGTTTTCCACTCTGTTAAAAGCAGAATTGCACTAGTTGCAATTTCTCTCTCATTTGAGAGGTATCAGCATGGTCCCCAAGATTCAATCATTCTCAAAGACATTGAGGCATATTAATAGCATCAAGGGCCACTAAAATACTTAAGGATACCAACAAGTAAGCTTACAGACTCCTTTTCTTATGCAGTGAAGGCACCCCCAATCTCTCCTCCTCCTCTCAGGCAATTCAGCACTGTTACTTCAACTTCTGCTCTGAATCTTCTTCTTAAGAGACTCAAGGCTCCCTCCACAGTTCAAATAAAAAGCTTAGGGACACTTGCCTCACCAAAGTCCATCTTTTCCAATTATCCCTTTCAGCCTTGAAATTTTCATTGCCACTAAATCCACATTTGCTCAGGTTTAATTTAGCAATTTGAGACACATGAGTAACCCGAGATTGAGAGCTGCTGTCGGAGAAATTCCAGGCCATGTTTTTATGTACAGAAAAATGTTCTTACTTAATTTTTGTTTTTAATAAAATGTCCTGTTTGGTTGCACCTCAGTGTCATTTGAGCTGTGCGACAGATTCAGCGTGTTGTTATATGAAGGAAAGAGAAATCCAGGTGTAACTCGCTCAGTTTCATATAATCTCAGAGAGGGCCTAAAACAGTAAAGGTCTGAAGTAAAATAGCGACAGGCAAAATTAAAATGGCTTTTACTTCCATGGACTACAAGTACTGAAATTATCATGAAATGTAATAAATAAGTAATAGAGCTGACATGATTTGAGGGCAGTAGCTACTACAGAGCAACATGTAAATTATAGACAACACATAAATTATAGAGATGGGTGCATAGCCAAAAATATTGTTTATAAAACCTCACCTATCATTCTCAGAAGGCCTGGCACTCAGCTTTCCCCTCTCATGGTAAATCATTGCACTCATTAATTAAATATTTGTTATTAAAACTTAACTAATGCACTTCCTTACCTGGATACTGTTAGCCTGTCTTTTCCATCTACCTTTTTCCCACCAATGACTCACTAGCATCTTTATAGTGAAATGTGACTAATATTCCATTTCAACTAAACTAATATAGTGGACGAACCAACAAGTTGAACTACTTATTTTGAAAAGCGGCGCAGGATTAATTTTTTTGTTAAAGTAATACTTTCCTTTCTAACATTTCTGTGGACAGTTGGTGAAATCCTGCATGTGTGATTCAGTACTGTCTCTTAAAAGAAAAAAAAAAGAGCATCAAAGATGGATGGAAACAATTACACCTACACACAGCACAACATTTGTAAATGACACTTGCTTCTCACCTCCAGTTAATTACTCTATATTCAGTCAAGAAAAACATTTCACCTAAACAGGGACTGCATCAATAAAATTCTGGTCACTCAGTTTAAACTGTACTGTTAGCCAGAGTGGAAATGGTGAAATGTTATACCAGGCTGTTCTTCAAATTAGAAATCTAGACTTCTGTGTTTCCAAATTTTAACAATTCCATTGCAAAATATGGTTTCATTTTATACAACCTGGCTATTCCCTGCTGAAATATTTATCTACCTTAAGAAACAATATTTTCCTCTGCTGCAGGATAAATACCTTGCTGTTCTCTCCTCCAGCAGCTTCCTTTTTCCTCAGAAAGCCTAAAAGGCTGTAAATGTAACGCTTCATTCCCTGCTCCTATTCTTCCTTCTCTATTCAGATAGCTGTTCTGCAACTCCTAGTCATCCATCTGCAATTTATAGCTCAGCAGCCAGTTGACCGGGAGCGAAGGCTGTCCCTCATATATACCTCCACTCCCTTTGGTGAGCTCTGCTCAGCCCCACAAAGTGAGAAATTGATTTTCAGAGCCAGTGTGGAGTCCGTGGCTTCCTGTAGCATAAATCTGAGTTGTGTGACTTCCCAGCACTTTCTTTACTAGGATCTCTTCTTGGCTCAGCCTTCTGGTTTTGCCTGTGTTATAACTCACACATGTCTAGAACTTTATGGCCTAAACCTTTGGTCTATTATCTTTCTTCCTTTTTGACGCACATTCGCATCAAACACTGGGCTCCTAAATTGAAAAAACTTAAGCCTACTCTGAGAGGGAAAAGAAAAAAAAAAGTTTATTTGAAACTTCTTATTGCTGCATCAATACATACAGAATAAGATAGGGCTAGTTGTCAGAACAAATGACACATTTGCACAACGATTGCTGTCATCCCTAGACCTCTCCCTTGCCCCTAAATGAAGAAAATTTGAAGAAAGTGTGAATAGCAGACAAAGAGTACAGCGATTAAGAGATAAATGCTTTTGTGGGTAACGGTATCACCAAGCTTTTGCATTGCCACAAATGGATGCCTTTCTCTGTCTTCAGTCCTCACTTGTATGACAAGGCAGCAAAAGCAAACATTTGAGATATTGGAAGGGTATGTAATTAGCAGTGTGATTTATGGGCTGGTTAATTTTTCTTTCCAGAATTATTTTTCAGCAACTGTTGCATTTTAGCTCTTTGAGCATTAAGCTAAAACTTTCAGAAATCTATGCACTCTAATGCTACAATATCTTTCCCAGGCTAGTGAGAGTTTGTTCACACTACACTGCAGAATTACCTTCTCTAGTGGAACAATTCTTTGAAAAAAATGCATACTCCTTATGGGTGAGCAGCACGGCCAAAGAATGGAAAAAAAACAGGAATTACCAAGCAGGCCCCAAATCCAAAGACAACCAACTAAAGCTTATTCTTCCAGCTCCTTCGTTGCTTTTAATTACTCTCCTACCATCTTCTTGATAGTGCCTGGTTCCAGCTGAGAATAGAAGAAGATATAAAAAAAACCAACCTGCCGGGCATAACCAACGCATCTCATTTTTATTTCAAAATCAATTTCTACTGGTAGAACTTAAATGTTTATCTGATATTTACTTTTTCTTGAAGGCACACATTAGCTTACCTAATTTGGGTTTTCCCATATGTCTCTGATTCTTTGACTGCCTCTATTATAGATACTGCTTAAATGTTCTACATTACCAGCTATCTGAAAAAAAATATACTACTAAAACCAGAAAAGTCATTACAATTTCATGTTAAAAAACAAGTAACACTATGTAGAAAAGGAAGGATGACCTAGATATCTGAGTGTTAAAAAAAAAATTAAAATCAATCAAAGACAGTAGGGCATATCATATCAGATGATGAAGTGAAAAATATGAAGAAAAAACCAAATTTCATAGTTACAGTGGTTAGCATCTGAAATCATATTGCATTCTGTTCAACTTATGTTTTAATCGTAGATCAAGTAACATCACTACAAGGCAGCTGAGACTGCAATAGTGAGAGATTATTAAGAAGAGTTCACAACTCCGTTAAACAAATATCTCCAATGCTGGACATAATTTTAGTCAGATAATATAAAGTGAAACAATATCTCGACTTCTAAAGTACTATTATTGTTCCTATTTCCATTTTTACTTTTGCTTAAAGTGCCTTACTGAGACACCTTAAAGGTGTAAGATATTCATATAAAAAGTTTTAAAACTTTCGTAAATCTCAAGGCATCTGAACCAATACACGTTAAAGGACAATGCAGCTGGATGTGAGGGAAGTGAATTATGACAATTTGCCTGCAAGTACTGTGTGAGCAATTTTCATCTTCACAACAGTGTAAACAACATCTACACCTTGGAAAGGCAAACAAACAGGTGTGCACAATATATTTAATAGACCACTAAAAGTATTTCTGTTCAAATAGTCAAAACTTCATCAACAAGGCTCAAGCTATTAGCTTTTATGGATGCAGTAGCTTGAGTAGGTGTTGAATCTTAGAACTGAGATAACAGATTTGCATATACTGCTTCATATTTGTACCTCACAAGGTGTCTTTGCTAATTTTGAAAGATGAAGCAAGTAATGTAATATCCATGTGTGCCTGAACAGTGAGATTATATGAACTGCAATGATTTTTAATCTCTCCTTTGATTTATAAATGTGTCATATTTCAAAAAGTAGGAGCTTTTTCAATCATATCCTTTAAGTGTCAAAGATGCTTAGGTCAAACATTTCTAACACATTAATTATTAGACCATTGATGCATTTGTATTTCAGCAAGTAGTCAAATCATGTATTTCAATTTAATTTTAAACTTAAAGTCGAATTCATGTAAAATGTTTTCACATGGTTTTCAAAGCTAATAATACTAGTCAGACATCGTCTTCTGGGTGGTTATAGCAAGTTTCACAAAATTACACGTCCACAAGCAATGCAAGTAATTTCACCCATCTGAACTCACTGCTGCAGCACTTTAAAAATTATTTTTTAATGCAAATAAGTACAGTGCCTCCCATTATTGAGTTTACCTCTAAAAAATACAGCTCAATGCTGGGCATTTCTTGCAAATCAAATATATTTTAGTTCATGACAAATACTGCTGAAATCCATGGGTATGGTTTCAGTGTCAACAGCTTCTCCTTAGGAATGAAGGCACAAGATGCAGAGGGAGATAGTCACACCACAGACTATAGCATATAAATACAATAGCAGACAAGTCTATATGCCTTCTAGGGAGAAAAGCAATGCTTTTCTGGAGAGCAGTTCAGGTCACCGGATGAGGTTCTACATCTAAACTACCCCCTAAAGCAGCTTGTGTCTCTCCATCAACTACAGGGAAAATCTGCGAATGCTAGCCAGGGCCATGTGTCTGTGTTGGGTGTTTAAAGTAGCATAAAACTTTTTAAAAAACATAATATGTATTTAAGAAATAAAAAATCAATTGTCTTGGAGCCCATCAGAGTTAAGCTACATGTGAAGGGTTACGCTGCCTGTCATATTCCAGCTGGGTGCCTGAAATTTCATCCGCAGCCCTTCCTTGCTACATGTGTGGGTGCAGCCCCAAAGAGGCCATCAACACCACTTTCTTCCACACTTGTTACTGATGGCAGCAGCATAATCACTTGTTGGTCTGATACCTTTCCTCTTACAGAAATAAAAAAAAAAAAGGCAGTAGAGGATAGCATCTCACCTAAGTACAGTCCAGCACTGACAAGATCTCTGGGGTTTTTGGATGAAGGGGAAGTCCAACAAGAAAGTTGTTTAGGGAGATGATATTCCTTTTAACCACTTGCTTTGGGGAGGGCTTTCTCGAATGCAGATAAGCTACCATAATTTTATCAATAAAAAGAGTTATTTCCTCTGCTACAGAAAAGAAGATTTTTAAAGTCCTGAGCTATGTGTGTAAATAACTAGGGAGAAAAATGAGACAGAAAACTTAGATAAACACATGTAAACTGCCAGATAATCTTTCCCGTAGATTGCACTTTAGCTAAATTACCTGTACTGATCTTAATTATCTAAATGACTCCATTAAACAAGTGAGATGTTTGAGAGCCACACAGGAATGTGCAATCTGATTTTCCTCCCCAACCTGTTTGATTAATGTGCTACAAAGCTAATTATTCTTAAGGGGAAACATAATAGTTGTGCTTCATATTCCACAGGTTACCAGTTGTTAACTAGTAATACACCCAAAAGAACTTTTAATGTAAAGGGTGCATTCACTATTCATACTTTCTCTAATATTACATTTTAGGACTGCTTAATTATTGCTGACCTTTCCTTTAAAAAACAACTATTTACAGCAAAAATTTGAACATTCAAAAAATATGCCAGAGAAGTTGTGTAGACAAGCTTGCAAAGTTCAACCTACGGAAAACTTCTAATGTCGTTAAGTACTGAACTGTAGACTATAGTGCTCAGGTTGTGGGATTGGAATTTTCCAAAGAGCAAAATTTCACCATGATTTTTTAACCCCTAAAGCAAAGACATGCCTAACTTTGGACATGAAACAAATGTTGGTGATGACAATGCTTTTCTGCAAGCCTCTCTACCACACAGAAGATAATAGAAACTTATGTTGATATATAAACAGATGGCAATATACACTCCATAAAACAGAAAAAAATTTCCTCATTCTCCTGCATATAAATTGAACAGACAGCCTGCATGTGAAACAATAGGAAACAGTACAATTGAAAATCTTTAGAAAACAGTAGAAATCCACTCAGTACGACTGAAGAGGAAGGATACCTTGGGAGTCTCTGTGAAGACCCCTGCCTTCCACTGTCCTACCATCCCATGGAAAGAAGTTAACGCACTATTATTAAAGTTAATGTGTAACTTCATCACAAAGCACAAGTACCTAAACATTGCCATTTTTTTAACAGAAAAGAGGTTCTTTAGGTGAACTAAAAGGCATATGAGATCCAGTCAAAAAATATGCAGTCTGATATACTCATAGAATAACTAGCACAAGTTGGCTTTATTATTCTCTACTAAAATGCAAATTTGACTGTGACATTTACAGATAAATAGCCTTTTAAATTGTTTACCAAGAGTAAAAAGTAAGTACACACAAACAGTCTTAATAGCTGCTATCTTTTACAATAAAAAAGGACATAGATTTGCAAGAAAAAGTATGTGAACCTTTTGGAATTTGATGGTGTTCTGCATTAACTTGTCATAAAATGTGATCTATCAGTCATCTAAGTCATGAGTATTGACAAATATAATGTGTCTAAAATAACAACACAAAACCATTTCTGATCCTCCCTGTCTTTATTGAACACACTCATTCAACATGCAAAATGCTAGTGGAAGAAGTAAATGAATCCTTGGAATCAATAACTAATTGACTCCCCGCCTTTGCAGCAATCAGCTCAACCAGGTGCTTCCTGTAGCTGTGGATCACAGCTGCACATCCTTCAGGTGGGATTTTAGCTCATTCTTCCTGGCAGAACTGCTTTAGCTCTGTCATATTCTTTGGATGTCATTTGTGTCTGGCTCTCTTCAAGTCATTCCAGAGCATCTCTGTTGAGTTGAGGTCTGGGCTCTGACTTGGCCACTCCAAAAAGCAGATTTTGTTTTTCTGAAGCCATTCTGTTGTGGACTTGCTCTGGTGTTTTGAGTCATTGTCCTGTTGCATCACCCAACATCTACAGAGTTTCATCTGAAGTACAGACATTCTCAAATTATCCTGAAGAATTTTTTGGTACACTTGGGAATTCATCTTCTCCTCAATGACTTAGGCTGGCCAGGCCCTGATGCAGCAGACAGGCCCAAATCATGATGTTTCCTCCACCATACTTGACAGTTGGGATGATGTTTTCACAATGATATCCAGTGTCCTTTTTTACGCCGAGGTAGTGCTGGGTGTTCTTTCCACATAGTTCAGTCTTTGTTTCAGCAGTCTGCAAAACCTTTAGCCAATACCACTGTGGAGTGTCACTGTGCTCTTTCGCAAACTTCAGGCCTGCAGCAATGCTCTTTGTAGTAAGCAGCACCTTCCTTCCTGGTGTCCTGCCACAAGCACCCTGCTTGTTCAATGTTTTCTGTACCGTAGACTTGTGAAGACACATGTTAGACAGTTCCAGTGATACCTTCAGCTCTTTGGCTGTCACTCAGGGTTGTTCCTTTACCTCACTGATGAGTCTTCGTTGTGCTCTTGGGGTAATTTTTACTGGGCACCCCCTTCTTGGTAGAGCAGCCATAGTCCCAAAGTGTCTCCAATTGTAGATCATTTGCCTGACTGTAGACTGGTGAATTTCTAAGGTCTTTGAAATCACTTTGTAACCCTTTCCAGCTTTATGTAAATCAACATTTCTTGATCGTAGATCCTCTGAAAACTCTTTTCGGTGAGACATGGCTCATATAAGCATACATGTTGTGTGAAGCAAACTCAAAAACTTTGAGTGGTTTTTATTAGTCAAAGTTGCTCTAGTCCACACCTCCAAACTTATTTTCTTAACAAGACTCCAGGTATGCTAAAGCCTGACTCCAATTAACTTTTCTGAGGTCAATTCAAGGATTCACTTACTTTTTCGACTAGCATTTTGCATGTTGAATGAGCATGTTCAATAAAGACACAAAGGATCAAAATTGGTTTTGTGTTATTATTTTAGGCACATTATATATTTGTCAATACTCATGACTTCGATGCCAGTTAGATCACATTTTGTGACAAATTAATGCAGAACACCATGAAATTCCAAAAGGTTGACATAATCTTTCTTGCAGCTGTATATGAGGCAAGTGTACACACTTTAATACAAGAAAGATGCACTGATCGAAATACGGTATTTGTAGTCTAAAACCATTTTCATTCTTTGGCCAAAAAAACCCCTGACGCTACAGACACAATGCAAAAAGCACTGAAGCAAAGGTTTTGTGGGTCAAGATTCAGGAGAGATGAGAATAAAGTAGTTAAATGGTTACATCACTAGAGAATATTGGCTTGACTTTGCATTTCCGGATGTGGATGTGCTGCCCTACCTCAGGATGTTTTGAGAGAAAGAGGAAAGGCAGAGAGCTTCATAAGATACGTTCACATCTGTGCTGTGCTTCCAAGGAAACATCTTCATGTACTCTTTAGATGATTATGCCTGGTCTGCTTCCATGAATGGAGCAGGTCACGGTACACGGTTTTAAATCTCTTCAAGTTGTGTCTCTTAGGACACTTGGCTCTTGCAACTCTATCATGTAAAACAAACGTCCCATTAAGCAGGTTCGTGTAAGATTTCCCATTGCTGGAGTAGTATAGTTTTTCTAAGATATCTCTCTCTGGCAGTTGGCCAAGAAAAGATACCAGTAGAACCATGAAACAGTGGCTTAGTATAGGATTTGAGTTGCCAGCTAAGAGCAAATTGCAAGTTTACTACGAAATCAACCAACATGGCAACAAAAAAAACAGCAAATGATCCAAAAAGTATACTTAGTACATTCATCATCATCATCATTATTGCATGTGTTACATGTATAAATATTTATATAAAATTGTATCATTATTCTACCATTTGTGAAAAAAATTACTTGAGAACTCTTCAACGTAAGGAAATGTGAGGAATAAGTGCTGTGAAAACACACATTCTGCACATTCTGCTAACCTTATTTTTAAGAGTCCGGGAAGTTTCTCCTAGATATTTAACTATATGAAAGTGAGAAATATATGTTGAGCTTAAGGGTTAAAGAAAAGTCATGATTTTTCTTCAAAGCTGCACTGAGCTGAACTGTATTTGAAATACTTGAAAGAAATAAAGCAGAACAAGGAAAGGTATCATCAAGGTGTTTCAAACTACTGATGAGATTTATAAGCATACCTTTGGCTAGCAGCCAAACATAGGCTCCCACATTCAAAAGCTTACCTGCAATTTGGCATATTTCTCTCAGAACAATGTTTTAGCTATCAGTGGAGCATAGACTATAGAGATAAAAGCAGCAGATGGGATCAGAACCTTGGTTTACTAATCCAACTAAAAGTACTTATATGAGAGGAAAGACAGAAACAACCCTAATAAAAAATGGTGTTCTGTAATCACAAAATCAGTCTTTACAGTACACAATGTGCCCTTGTCTTTTAGCATCTAGAGAAGATTTCTTACTCTGTTCTCTATTTCTCTTTCTAATCTACATTAGCCTACTGCAAGAAATGAAAATGTAATTTAATATCTTTGAGTACATTTGTAAAAATGTTAGAATACCATTTTCTTTCTTTTAGAGATTTGTATGGCTGTAGCAACATGTCATCAAGCTTATGGTAAAAATTCTTCTTTCTGTATAACACAGTTTTAGTGTTACAGAAATTATCCAGCCAAGTTTATCAACTAGATTTGGGCAAGCACACATAAATTCATTTTCAAGCAAAATATTTCCTCTTTTTTTTTTCTTTTTTCATAATATCTATTTCCTGTTGGTAAGACAAAGCTCTTGAAGTAACAAATGACACATACAGAAAATATTAAACCAGGAGATCTTCATGTTTCATAAGCCTTTGATAGTTTATTTTTTTAGAACAATATCTACATGTCTATTTTTTGGATGCTTTATCTTTTTCATCATTACACGATTATGTAATGCTCCAGTGGGCAGATTAAAGAGGAAAGAAGAAGTGGTAAATGAGTAAGAGGAATAAAACCAGTGGAAAACTAGAAAAATGAATGAGGAAAAAAATCTTAAGTGAATCAGCACTGTAAAAGGTTGAAATTGGCCATCTCTGACATTGCCGGAAGCCTCAGGATCGTTGAAGTTACTTTGTCAAAGTAAAAAATAGATATAGAACTGCCTCTCGTAAAGGCCACTATCTGCTAGTGTACCTAAAAGTAGACAGAGCCTCAAACAACACGTGGCATGAATGAGGCCATGCTGGGAAGCAACATAGAAGAAGGAGGAAGAAATGTCCTCATCGAGACTCAATTGGCATAGGACATAGGTAGAGAAGGAGACTAGGTAGGAAAAGAAGGGCATAGCACAGTCTAGACATAGAAGACAAAGATGTAGACAAATGAAAGTAAGAATAAGGAGAGACAGGAGAGGGTCAAAAAGGGGAAGGGTATTCACAGTGTGAGAGCTGTGTTTCTAAATGTCCCCAACAATTCTGGGGAACAGCTAGGAATAATGGGAGAAAAAGAAGGGAGAAGAGTAAAGAAAAAGGAGAGCACATGCAGGAGATGTGAAGTAGATCAGTCACACCTGAAGTTCTGAGACCAGAGACATAGACTAAAATTTCACTGAAGGAAGTAGTCCTTCAATGAACATTGCTACGTCACAAAAAGCCTCCAGTTAGGCTTTGCCACCAAGAATCTCTGCTGAGTTAACCTGTATTTTTCTGTAAGAAGACATTAATACTAGTAAAATCTTCTCCCTTTCATCATGTTACCTCCACACTGTAGGCTGTTACTAAACCATAGTGAGAGAGGTCTGTGCAAGCAGGGTGATGTCTAGGTGGAACTGAGAGCAACTGAGATGAATGGGGAAGACCTGGGTCTGATAGGCCCTTGCAAGCAGAAAAAGAGATGGTAAAGCCTCATTAGGAGAAAGTAACCAAAGCCTTGTGTTGAGCAATTAAAATTGAATTCTTCTGTCCACTAAAGGCCCAATATTCCATTGGCTGAATGTAGGATCATGCTGAGATAGCGGCATAAAGAAAAACTATGGGACAGGTCAGTATAAAGCTTTTCTTTTTGAGGCCTTACAACTCTATCAAGTCAGCTTCATACTTCTTCTGGAGATGGTCATCTGCTCTTCATCTTTTAAGATAAGCAATAAGTAAAGAAAGAACAGACAATCAAAAGTCCTTCTTCATTCTGTCCCATACAATAGAAAAGGAGGAATGACCAAGGAGAGAAAAAATATCTCAGGCTAAAATCATAGAGGAGTAGACTATGGACACGAGAAAAAAAGATTAAAGTTGAAAGTAGAAGCTGAACTAAAGTTAGCACCTATCAAGAAGCAAATCTTTGGCTTTGTCAGGCTCTGTGATTTCCATTCCACAGAGGCTGACAGGAAAAAAGGAGCACCTAAAAGAGGTGAAAAGGTCAGTTTTGAGAATGTCTTTTGAAAAAAAATTCAGACTTAGATTAACATCATGCTGCAGCACAAAATATTTTTGTGTTTTTTTCATAGGTGTCATGTTAGTAGCCCAGGCTACTGCTGCCCAGAATCGTATGCAAGAATTCTCACTGCCCAGGAAAAAGAGCAGGAAAGAAATCTGTTGCAGGCATGTGACAACAGTGACCTTGTTTTAAAACTTTCTCAGAAAATAAGTCAGTATCTACAGGTCAAGGAGATGTTATATGCCCAGAAATATTATTTTGTTTCTTAAAAAGTAAGCAAAGGTATCTGGTAAAATGAACAACCCAGATAATTTTGTGCTGAGTGGACAATATAATAACACCAACCCTTTGCTACTGAGTTAAGTTGTTCATCAGCAGATGCATCTATATGACACATTGACACAATAACTACATGCATGTACTAGCAACACATGTTAACCTATCAGACTGAATACAACATGACCTTTTCATATGTTTAGCACACGGGTATTTGATGGAAAAACAGTGCAAGAGTTGCTCTGGCTTCAAAAATATTATTTCAAAGTTATGCTCTCAGCTCATAAAGACTACTCTCTACAACTCATGCACTGATCAAACTCATCTGATTTGGATTTACGAGCTCACTGGTAAATAAAAATGTCTTCAAGCAGGTGGCACCTACTGTGGGGCCTATCCTAAAAACTGTCCTACCACAATGGATTCACTTCAATGAAACGCTGAAGAGGTATGCCAAGAGTAAAACTAGCCCTTCCCAGAGTACGATGCTACACATTTATACTGCTCTGCAGTGTGTAGGAAGGTGAATCTACAATAGATGATGAGCACAGCCATATGCATCTACAGCTCTCTAAAGAACAAACAGAGCAGCTTGAACAGCCATCGCTATTCTGCAGCTATTAATTCACTAGATGTCAGTAATTCAACTAGTCTCTCTGTGGTCTTAGCATATGAGAAACACTTTGAAGAGGAAGGTGTAAATCACCATGTTACAACACATCCAAGTAGTGCAATACTTCATTTTCCTCTCCGTGATACTTTACACACTGTAAAGCAAGTTACTTGACTTAGAGAGACAGTGTCAGTATCAGGAAAACACGCCTCAGAAGAAGAGATTGAGAAAGGTGTTGGAATGGAGTACAAAAGCTATCTTGCAATTTTGATTCCT
>NW_009717654.1:20493-35186 GCF_000703405.1 Apaloderma vittatum
AAAAAAAAATTAATGTAACAGATGCTTCCATAAAAGCTGTTTTCCCAGTGCTCTCATCTAGTCTTAGTAATTTCTCGGTTTATAAAAACAAACAAATAAACAAACGTTTCTTGATGGACAATGTCAGCTGATTACAAAACTATTTATTGACATACCAGTATGCTTAAATGAACATAAACTGAAGGTGTTAACTTTGTAAGAAGTTCAAGTAGACAGATGATGCGCAATGAGAGCACTGAGATGTGTGGAATCCTTCACCCAAACTGCTTGACAATTAAATGTAATGGGTATCATAGAAGGTAGGTAGAAACAAGAAAATAGTTGTACCTGAAAACCGCCAGTACCATGGGGCTATGAGATACCCTTGGAGGATCAAATTCTGTGCAGTGTAAATCTCCAAGCTGGAAACTCTTTGCTGGATTGAAAAGCACCTAAAATAACACTACTGTTTTGTAGTTCTCAAATGATCGATATGACTGTAGATCAAAACTTTTTTCACTGACTTCAGGCTAGTGTCTGTGAATTGACACTGAGCTTTGTTTCAAGGGCCTAGAGGCAAGCTGAATAATTTACTTGAGATCCCAGCATCTCTTTATATTTGTACCTTTCTCTCTCTGTTTCTCCTGGTAATAATATTCTTGCTTCTGGCTAATTGTACTGTGTATCACCAAGCTCTCATCACTATGATAGAAAATGTTGCTCTTCTCTTTTTACAAACTGACCATAAGGCTGATACATTTTCTTCCCACCTGCCATTAAAAGCAACTGTAGAAAACCAAACCAAGCAAGTCCTCTAACTTTGTAATTGCATGTAAGGTGTACTAAATCTGATAGCTAGAAATGAGAGAAAATTTCATAAAGTAAAGTCACCCAAAACACCAGGCTATCATCTACCCTCAGAGAACAAATTGTTCAACATAAATCTGAAAAAAAAATGCAGAAAAATGGAACTTCATTTCCTACTTTTCGAGAATTACTGGAATGCATTTTTATTGTTTAAAGGAAAAATATGTGTTTTGCTTCACTATAGCTACAAATGCTGAATCAGTTTTAAAACTGATCTAGAAACAAAAACTTACTCAGATCTCTCCAAAAGGGCTTATAAGAAAGTAATGCAAGACAAATTACATCAGAGACAAAAAGGGGACACCTACAGGAACCGGAGCTACTATTTTAGAAGAAAAATGCAAATAAAATTTTTAACTTCCCAGAGGGTTGAAAACAAGCAAGATAGTTACTGTGTATGGGAAAAAAAAAGACAATCTATGAATATGGAAAGGAGAATCATAGTTACAGACATTGGAGAGAATTCAGTTCAATTCATATACTTCAGAAGTGAAATCTCCTGACTTAGAGCTCTGATTATTTTTAGGTCTTTTTGTAGATGAAGTGTATGACTTCCAGCTGTATTGTGGGACGATTGTACAACACACCAGAAAACAAGTTTTGCAGAACACAGTAGTTCATGCAAACCCGAGACACAGGTACCCCATGGGATCTGTGGAGAGTACTGCCAGTAGGAAAAGTGGCAGATAGCCGTACTAATGCTCGCTGATAGAACTGACAGAAAAAAATCCAGGTGGGTTTTGATTACTTTTTTAAAAAAAAGAAACCCACAAACAAACCCAAACTCAAACCAATCTATTAAATTTCTCCAATCCTTATGTTTATCTTAACCATCTTCTCTTCCCTCTGTCATTCTTAAAAGTCTAATTTCCTCAAAAATATCCCTTTTTATCTGTTCTTCCCCTCATTAATCCTATGGGAAACTGATTTGCTCTTATGTTTATGCAGAGCTCTTTTGATCTCATGATGAAAAAGACCAGAAAGTTGCCCTCATGACAGGACTTTCATAGTATCAATGTGTCTCTTAACCAAATCTGGAAATCTGCTTCAGCTTGCTATAGATTCTCACATAAACCAAAACAACTCACCCGCAGACAACTCTTTTTCAAAATTAATAGGAATAAAGGAGAAGCTAGCATGCCTGTCTTGTATGTTCATCGAACATTGATCTTTAACCTGCAACAAGCTAAACCCATCAGACCTCCTGCAATTTGTTTCCAGGCATTGCTGAGAGAATGAAGGGTCAATGCACTACAACGTCAAGCCTTGACTGTTCCAGGCCCTGCTATAAGATGAATTGTATTGAACCTACACCTTAGAAAGAGAATCAAATAGTTTCCTGGTAGCTTCCTTGTAAAGAATTATCACTTCAGACAATTGCATGCTTGCTCCAAGGAAACCAATACATATTTTACCAAACATCCTTTCACTGTAGAGACATCAAAGTTGGACAATGCTCTTGACAGAGCTGTACTTCAGTCTTCTGTTAATTAGGTCATAAATAACTATCTCAAGGAAAGATAATGTTAGACTCACTAAAAGCAAAATACATATATATGAACGGCACACAAAATAAGAAGAGCTATGTACGTATACAGTAACTCCAGTTCTCTTATGTATCACCTATATATTCGCTGATCTCATAGTCCTTTTCTGTGTTATCCTGCTGTACCTGGGTAATGTTGCATTCTCATTTTTAGCTAAGATGGATTGCTACAAGCTTTATGTCATTTATAAAGATGAAACAGACACTCAAGGTACAAATCTAATCCTAATATAAATAAAATCATACCTAAAACACCTCAGCTGTGTAGAGTAGACATACTGAAATTGGAATGAAAAATATATTTCTTTTGAGAATGCTTTGTGAACAAGTTTCAGTCTTGGGTCAACACATGACTAAGAGTTTCCAGATTTTACACAGTGCCATCATATCTATTTGGCAAAACTTTGCTTTGCAAATAAAAAAGAGATCACAAATGTTTCCTGTACATCTGTTGTGATAATTTAAACCATAGGTAACCAACAGTATCAAGATAACAGATAATCAAACTGTAACAAACCAAAGTTTATCTACCTTGTTTCTTATTTTTATCAAAGATTGACTGTGTTGTTGTTTTTATTAATTAGTGAAAGGATACTTTAAGCACACTGAAGAAATCCCCATTTCTATACCCCTGTCCAAGTAGGTGAAACCTGCCAAAGAGATACAAAGTTTATGTTGTTTTTGTGGAGATTTTGTTGTAAAGTATGGTAATGAGTTTATCAGTACAAAGGTTTGACAACTAGTGGTACAAAGTGCATTATCATTTCATCCCATTCCCTCATCTTGAATAGCTTTTTTCCTGCTCTTTGCAGTTCCCACACCGTCTTTTGGTTAATTTCTGTCATGGAAATTACAGCTGTTACAGTACTGCATACACAATATTGAATGTTGCACTTGTATACCTCTTTGGTATTATTTTATTGATAAGGATCCTATCAAATGAAAAAAAATAGACTCACAAATCCTGGAGATCCTAATGGTTCACTTTTTCCTTTATTCTCTACTATCTGAGAAGCTAAGCTCCTAAATGCTTCTGTACTCTTTAAAAAAAGTTTCAAAAGACAGAAAAAATACCAAGAGAACAGAAGCACACACTTACCATGTCTCATTTTTTGTGATTTTGTTTCAAGGAAGCAGTTGATCTTAAAAGACACTTACACACTTGAGCTTCTCATTGTGTAATTCTCTTACAAAATACAAAGATATTGATCAGCCTCGTTTTATGCAGTTCCTTGAAGTGACAAGAATCTGGTGAGAAATCTTAAGCACTGAAAATCTTCATGTCCTCTGCTCTTAAAAGGTCAGCTCTGCATGAAGTAGGAGTCAGGAATTTCCAGGGCTCATTTACACAAAATCTCCTAGTTTCCTTTTTAAGGTGGTATTTTTCACCTGTGAAAAGGATGAAGGTTGATATCTGTATTATCCTTCTGTGAGTCCATTTTTGGGTAGTGAACTCCCATTCGGAGTTGTATTTTGGAATGATTCAGCAAGCTTTACTCTTGGTAGAAGTATACTAGTGATTGTGAAGAGGGGCTCAATGTTCTAGTTTCTGCTATGGAGGCAAAAACTTCCAGTTCTGCACACATAGGAAAAAAAAAAAAAATCCTTCCTCTGACTGAGGCTGGTAGCAAGCCTCCAATTCAAGGGACCCGCGATGTTTACAACATGATGCTGATGGAAAGCCCCTCTCTAGCACAATGATGTGCAAAGAGGATCAGTGAAGGCACATCGTACCATAAACATTTACTCCTCTTTCTTCTACTTTCCCACAATCAATTGCCTCCCAGTTCCTCCTCATTGATACTTTTCTGCAAAAGATTTATCCAAGATGGCTGAGGAAGGGTGTTTTCTGGTGAAACATGATCATTTAGGATCTGTCCAGTGCTGAAAAAGAATGAAAAGTACATTCACTCTCATTTCCCATAGCTAGAAAAAAAAAATAAAAAATCAAATTATCAGCTCAGGTCAGATCACAAAATTGTTTTGGTTGGAAAAGATCAAGTCCAACCGTTACCCAACACTGCAAGGCCCACTTTTAAAATGTGTCCCTGAACACCGTATCTAGATGGCTTTAAAACACCTCCAGGTATGGTGATTCAGCCACTTCCCTGGGCAGCCTGTTCCAGTCTTTCATAACTCTTTCAGGGTCAGTTTTTTTCCTCATGTCTATCCTAAATCTTCCCTGTTGTGACTTAAGGCCATTTCCTCTGGTACCATCGGTTGTGACTTGTGAGAAGAGGCTCACACCTGCCTCTCTAGAATCTCCTCTCAGATAGTTGTGGAGAGCAATGAGGTCTCCCCTCAGTCTCCTTTTCTATTTGCAGAACATTTTCAGGATGCTAACCTAAGTGAAATGAATCTGAACAATAATGCAATATTCCCATGTTTCTCAGTTTTTTTTCTCCTATATCTGAATCGCATTAAGCAACTTCAGAAGTCAGAATTAATCTTTTGCAAAAGGTTGCATGGAGCGGCAGCTGCCTCTGTATCAGACTGCAAGATTTCTAGCAAATTACAGAGATACATGTGAGGTCCATACGGCTGCACTGCTCTAAAGGAGGAATTTATGCTTCTGAGGTTGCCTGCATTGTGTAACTAGATCATGCAGACACGTATTAAAACAGGGGTGTAAAAGAAGGATGTAAACCATAATTACAGGCAAGAGTCACTCAACTCCAAAGAAATGATGGAGCACGAATTACAGTTTACCAGAAATTGTGAGATAAGCTTCTTCCAACCACAGCCATTAACAATGTATAAAATGCCTGCTGAAAAAATCAATCCATAATTGCAGCATTTATCAAGTTCATACAGATTTGTGTTGTTCCTATCTAATTTGGATGGTATTACCAAGAAGATGCCCGCAAGTGGGATATCAAAACAGCACCTGTGAGGCTATTTCATTTTGTTTTATCCTTTTGCTATTCTATTGAGGAATAAGATCTGATGTTAACTTCAAAGAACAGTCAGATTTCTTTGAAAAGAGATTGTTATTGATCATAGGTCTGCAGCTGTGCACGTTAGAATGCTGTGTAAGCCTTTCCATATATGAATCCTCTGTGTGGCTTTTCCTTGTATATTTAAATCTTTGTGCCTATACTTCATCACTTCCAATTACACCAAAAAAAATAATCTAAAAGATAAGCAGGAAATAAAATTTGGAACATCCAGAGGAGTTTGTTTACGTTCTGCCTTTATCTTGAGGGGGCTATTTTTGCTGATAGGGAAGGAAAAAGCCAAGATAACAGCTGAGAAATGAAATAAAAATCTGAACTTCAGTTTTCAAGGGGAAGCCTCAGACCAAATTTGTTAAATCGCAATGTATCTTTAAAAAACAAAATGCCTTGAAGATGCTTTTTCATGTCTACAAGGCTTGCAAAGTCAAATTCTACAGCAATCCTCCTGCATGAAAGATATTGGCAGTAAGAATACTGTTGCTGCAGAAATCCACAAAATAAAAAGCAATCTGTGATCCTAACGTTGCTTTACTGTGCAACACTGACATTCTTCATATAGGATAAAAGATTAAATGGAAAAGGAAATTAATTTTATGAAGGATCTTCCTTCACCTCACCAATTCCCAGCTCCTTCCTCCTCCTTTCTATACTGAATATCTTAGGAGAGAGAAAACAGAACCCCAGAAGGAAGGAAAAAAATATTGCAGTAGTGCAATGAAGCAAAATTAAGATGTACAATTGCAAAAAAAATGTAGAATAATATGACTAGAAGATGCAACTTCTTGCTTTTATAAGATATATAAGCATATATATGAATACATGTATCCATATATATACCACCACAAATCAGATGGAGGTACTTTTGCCAAAAATCAAGCTGATGAGATTCAGTTACGGGGCTCTGAGCTCAGCTCCACACATAGCAATACCTCAGTAATGACAGGAGACACACAGTATTAGTAGAGAACACAGGATTTTGTCATTATATGCTGATACACCTCCAACGAACTTTGAAAGATCCTATTGTAGACTTCAGAAATTTAGAGGTCATTTAACCAGCAGTGTTTCCAGGTGGCCAGGAAGGCCAATGGCATCCTGGCTTGCATTTAGGAATAGTGTGGCCAGTAGGATCAGAGAAGTGACTGTGCCCCTGTACTCGGCGCTGGTGAGGCCACACCTTGAGTACTGTGTGCGGTTCTGGGCTCCGCAGTACAGGAAGGTCATTGAGGTGCTGGAGAAGGTACAGAGAAGGGCAACCAGAATGATTAGGGGACTAGAGAGGAAGTCTTATGAAGAGAAGCTGAGGGAGCTGGGGCTATTCAGCCTGGAGAAGGCTTAGGGGAGACCTTATCGCTCTCTACAACGATCTGAAAGGCATCTGTAGTGAGATGGGTGTTGGCCTCTTCTCCCTAGTGAATAGCAATAGGATAAGAGAGAAGGAGTTCAAGTTGTGCCAGAGGAAGTTTAGACTGGATATTAGGAAAATCTTCTTCACCAAAAGGGTGGTGAAGCATTGGAATGGGTTGCCAAGGGAGACAGTAGAGTCACCATCCCCGGATGTGTTTAAAAAAAGGCTGGACGTGGCAGTTCAGGAGATGGTTTAGTGTTATGGTGGTGTAGAGCTGTAGGTTGGACTTGATGATCTTATGGTCCTTTCCAACCTCTGTGATTCTATGATTCTAACCATGGGTTGGTCTTGAGAGTGAACTAGCTGGGCACCCAAACAAGGCAGTGGGTGGCAACTTGAAAACAAACCAAGAAGTACCACTGTGCATGACACAGAGCTCAGCTCTGGAACACAAGATGGTTCAGGTATTGAAAATTGTCACTGATTCCACCAGTTTGCAAGAAAAATATATTGAAAAAAAACCATCAAGGGTTCTCAGGTGAACACTGCCAAAGGCTGGGTGAGTTTACAAGGGAAACATTGCTGACTGATCACCACATTCTTGCATTCACCTCTCAGGATCTATTTTTCGCCTGTCAGAAACAGGATGTTGGATCAGAAGGAGTGTTTATCTGAGCCACTATGAATCCTTTTAGTACTCTGGAATATTAACTGACCATTGAATTAAAAAAATTTTAATTGGTGGGGTTTGTTTGTTTGTTTGTTTTAAATTTCTTTAGTTTGTTGGGTTATTTTTTGAAGTACTGCAAAGCTGGAAGTATATGTTTCCTTTCTGTTTTCAACCTGAAAGCGTTGCAGAAAACGCATGGAAGTAGAATTATTTTTTATTTTTTTTAAACTATATTTTAAGTGGATGTGTATACATTAACTGTCAATCTCTAAAGTTACATACACGCAATTAGGTAGTCTAGCTACTTATATTTAAGAAATTTTAAACAAGATTTCTACAGAACTCCTCCTATTTTCTTCTTTCAGCAGTACTGCAGAATAAAATGCCTAGTTGCTTCAGGATGTCATGTCTCTATCTCTCTTTAGTAATTTGGAAAAAGAGAGGTAGTTAAATTTTCTTGGATTTCTTTTTTTTTTTGAGCTGATGACTACAAATTGAAGACCAAAGAAGAATTCAAATTACATTCCAAAAACCAAAAAATTCCAACCAAAGCTCCTTCTTCACTGTCCCTACCAGCATGATTAAGTTATGTGGAAAAAAAAGAAAATATTTAGGCAGCCCTGTATCCCTTCCTCTGAACCCACTGAGCTCTTCTGCCATCTTAAATCCATAACCTTCTGCAAGAGAGATGCCGTTATAAAATGGAAAACAAAGACCAGACACACCAAATCAAGACTTCAGGGGAAGACATTCTAGAAACCTGTGAATCAAACAACAGACACCACGGATCCCTCTAATTTGTTACTATGAAATGGAAGTTGACAGAAGGGACTAGCACAAGTCCAAAAAGAAACACGCATAAATGTGTAGGTATAGGACACTGTCCCTTACACATCTCCACAGCTGCGACGTTCTGGTTTTTATCATTCTAAAAAAGTAATATTTACTAGGGGAAAAGCCTACCCCTGCACAATAGCAGCAGCAGCACAAGAAATTTGTAATATTCACATGATTTAAAACAAAACAAAAAAACCAAACCACAAGTGCCTTTTCAGGACAGAGCTTGCACAGAACCTCAGTGATACTGAGGTCATGTGGCACATACATGCACTGGCATGGGAATTTCAATAATGGTCTGTTTCCCAGTGCTTGTTAAGACCATTTTCCTTATTCTTGTTATACTCCCTTGAGTAGTCATTTTGTAAATTTTTCCCCTGTTTGGAGTTAAGAAACTCTACTTAGCCAAATAGCTCTTTACAGAGGCTGCTCTGCCATGTAATCACAACATCTCACAAAAGGCTGCTCTTCTAGAAACATCAAATTAGCTCCATTTGAAATACTTTTCTATATTCTCAACCAAAACCTAGAAGCAACCGCTTAAAGGAGAACCAATGAACCTCATGCTGGGTGCACTGCTGGTGGTAATCGTTATTTAATTAGTCCAAAGGTAATTCAATTGATAAACAGGCTTGAACAAAATGTTATGAATAAATTCATCATTTAACTGATTTGGCTGATACTATGTGATACAGTACAACCGTGGCAGATGTTAAACTTTTTTTTTTAAGAAAACATTAAAATATTTTTTAAAGGGAGGGATAAATTAACAGTATGTGTGTACACACTTATCCATGTGTACATACTTCTTTACATATTAAAAATTACACAGGATGTGCATGAAAAAAATCTGTGTAGTCTTTGAATACACCCAAATAAATGAAACAGAATAGAAATCTATAATTTTTATAATACAGTATGTCACTTCCTCCTGGCTATTTTTCGATATTTTGACAAGAACAAAACAAATAAATAAAAAGGTGCAGGTTTTTTAAGACATGTAACAAGTTATTCAGAACCGTTTTCAGTAAGAGGTGGACTCCAAAAACAAAATATGCCACCATGAATATAGAAGATGCAAGTTACATCTTCTGCAAGTTATATTACTGCATGTGGCTCTCCCTGGTAAGCTGAATTCAACGTATAGCGAGGCATCTAAAAAATCCTCCTTGTAAGCAACTTCTTCAATCTAAGCAGTAAACTTTCTAGCATCTCTGAAAATGAAGGGGAATAGAGTAGCTGAGGACTGCTTAAATTTTGCAGGAAAGTCTAGTGTCAATTTACTCAAGGCTGGCAAGGAACAGACCACAGTGCAGGTGCACAGGTGCGTGCTGTGATAAATGCTGTGAGAGAATCTTCTGTTAGTATAGCTTTATATGGAAGCAACATTCTCCCCTTCTACCTCCCAATTTTCCGGTGCAGTAGCAGCATGGTATCTCCTAAAAACCCAAGTGGTCTGTGAGACTACAGTATATATCGTTCTGTTAGTATGAATGAGAAGAAGATTGCAGATGACCTACCTGTAGGCACCCAGGTTACGCGTTTTGTGAGGTGGCTTCCTTCTGTTCTCCTGCAGCCACAGAGCAAATTCTGTGGCTTTTGTTTCCATTCTATTTTGATGCACTGCAACGCAGTTTGACACAAATAACTAATTTATAAATGAACATAACTAGACTCAGAACCTCTATTTCCATTTCTTTTTGTCAACATGACTTAAAAGAGTAAACAGATCCCTAGCTGCCTTCACAGCTCTCCCTTCCCCAATGAAATGTGCATCTACTTGAAACATCATCTCTTGAAATCACAGTGATAGATGTTTTCTCTCCTACTTCCTTAAATTTGCCAGTTTTGTTTTTTTTTTAATCTCTCAAATTCAGTGCTCTTGGGAATCAAGCTATCACAATAGGTAATGTTAAAAATGCTGTGTTTGTTTTAAAAAAGGCCTTCCTGCCTTCTCTGACCTATATTCTGAGTGACTAAGAGTCCTACTCGGAGGACAACACCCTCTCCTCTTTATTTTCTTACCTATTGACACAAAGGTGAAGTAAAAGATTGATTTCTTGTGAATACAAGAAAGTCAAAGTAAAAGGTAGAAGAAGCAGAATTAAACAAAAAGGCTTTTAATGAATCATAGAATCGCCTAGGCTGGAAGAGACTATTAGAAGAGAATATAACAAAAATAGTGAACATTTTCAGCCTTTTCAACACTTTAATTCCCTTTTCATATTCAAAGTGATATCGTTATCTTCTTTGCTTATTAATACTCTTCCTAAGTGTAAGTCCAAGGTCAAGATAAGCATAACATTTATCCAGCTGTTATCTGTTCCTGATCATTTCCTCTACACTTTTTCTCCTGAAGTAGACACACTCACTGCTGCCACTGAGAGTTTAATGAAAATATGGCTTTTGCATTCCAAATTATTTGGTTTCTGTAACTTTGGCATCAGCCTACTTTTTATATTTACATTCTATAATGTCAAAGGACCTGATATGATGTTTATAAAATGTAACTTAACTTGGACTTCAGAAAAAATCAGACATGAAAGCCTATCAGCACTAAATATCTCACATGTTATTCTGTGACAGTAATAAAAATCTGTGTTATACATATTACTCTGCTCAGTCTGGCTCATTGACAGTATTATATTTCTGTGATACTGTTGACTAGCAAGGCACAAGCTGAATTTAGAAGTCGGGTTGGTACTTCAAGCATCAGAACATTATACAAGACGCATTATGTTCAGTTTCTGAGAATAGACTAAGATACACATTTATTTTGGGTTTTGATCGTCTCAGATCTTAGCAACAAGCTAATCACACAGGCAAACTCGTCTCCATAAACTTCTGCCTATCAACTCCCCAGCTACCTCAAGGGGCGCAAAACCTCAGGGCCAGTGGGCCACCACCGTGGTGGGGCTGAGCTATGCACCCTGGCTCTGGCTGGGCTCCCACCTGGCTGAGCTGCCACTTCCAGGCCCAACAAGCCAGGGGATGATCCCTTCTTTCAGCTCGCGGTACAAGATTCTCTCCTCGTGCCTATGGCAGGGAGAGAATTTGTCTGCATTTAGTCCTTAAGTACTTTACATGTGACTCTTGTATGGCTTCCATACACACACATATATATACACACACAGAGGTTTGTATGTGAATATACACACTGTACTATACACACATGCATTTTTTTTAAACTCAAATTCAGAAAGGTGGATTCTCAAGCTGAATGCTATCAGCCTTCTTAGCTCTTAGCAAGCCTGAGCAGAGCCAACTGACTGACATCTTGCTTAGGCTGCAGAGTCACCATGTTTTGTCCTCTGTAGCAGGACATGAGGAGAAATATGGAAACAGTCACTGCACTTTTAAGAAGAAAAAAGTGACTTGCAGAGGCTGAAACGTACAAACAAAAAATAATCAGCAAACCACCTTGCAAACACAGAAGAATTCAAGTACCATAAGAAAACACAGACAAAAGTTTGTAAAAAAATCTCTTGAAAGTGAAGGCAATTGCTAGTGTTTATTTTATATATCATTAAGGCCTTTATAGATAGAAGGTAAAAAAAATCATACTAGCAAGGTTACTGAGGATAGTGCAGACAGTGCAAACTTTATGTGAGATGGAGCTGAACCTTTTTCCATTTAACCCATCCTAACTAGCTTACATCAAAGTCAGCACTTTCCAGCTTGCGTTTTAACAATCAAACAAGCCCATGGCTTGATGCTCCTAGAACTAAGCACTCTGTACTTCATGTATAGAAATGCTATTTCATCTTCTGTTGTGCAAGTCCTTCACTTTGAAAAATTTAATTTTTGATTGCCAGTTATAAGTCACAGGATGAGACATGCTCACAATAATCACATCCCATTTCATTTCTAGACAGAAGCATTGAAAGCCACGATTCACTTCTAGTTTCATTTACACAGGACACTTCCCTGTAAAATAACACAGTCCCTGCAAGTACACCTGCTCTTGGTCTACAGAAAAAAAACAACTCCAATCAAGATGACATTTGCAACAAATAGTATCCATGGGATTACTGAATTGATCAACCCTTGTGCTCGCAGTTTAATGTGAATTTCTCTGATTGTGCACCAGCTTCCAGACCTGTCAGGCTAGCACATCTCATCACACCTTCAGCAGACACAAAATGATATTTTCGTTTCAAATGTCATCATGTGTCCAGAGCTCCATGAAAAAAGGGTATCAGGTTTTCATCTGAGAAGATGGAACCCATGTTCAGGCAGCAAAGCACAATATAAAAATCAATCAGGTTCCAGAGAATGCTTAAGCTGAAAAATATACTGGTTTCACTGCACACTAGTGATCAGAAGCTGACAGTTTCAGTAGTACTTTATTTATGGAAGGCTCAGAAATGTCCTCTCCAACAAAAAGCTTGCATTTATTAAGTGTAGATTGCAAAACAGCCTCAGTGACAAACTAAGCCTTGATAACTTATCATACCCACTTCTCCTCAGTGCCCTGGTACCAATGACAGCCCGGTAGAGACTGTGGATTAAGAGTAAATCCTTTATAGGCCAGAAGTGCTAACACATTGTGTTGGAGAGAGTGACTTCACTGCAAGGTTCAAGCTAGCGATCTATTTGAACTTAACTCACAGCTCCAATACGCAGACTTCACTGCAAGGTGCAAGAAACAACAATCAATGCACAGGATACACTATTACAAAACTCAGTGATTCCTGGAAAATGTACTAGAACAGATTTAAGAAACATGCAAGTTAGTAAAAATAACAATCTTAAAGTACGCCACATGTGTCTTAGTCACTTAGCCTTTCTCAGGTAAGGGCTCTCAATCCCTGGGAAAATGTCCTCATCAGATGTCTCAAATAAGGGAGGAAGAATCTCCTACAGTCCAGTTGTATGGTTGGAAGAAACTTCTCCAAAATCTATCCAAAATCTTACAGTTTTTATCCTGTAAGGATGGGATGGAGGGAGGGGCAGAAGTATGCTTGAGGAGAATGGACTATCTAGAATGTTTATCTTTGGTTTATCTTGGGCACCCCCTACTAAGTTTACTAATTTTGTGATTGCCAGCACACCAATTATTAACATATCTTGCACATAAATGATTTATTCGGACCAATTCAGCATATCTCAATAATAGATAGTGGTTGAAAAAGAGACTCAGCGCAAAATGTTTGTAATTTGAGTTTTGGTTCCATTCAGGTTTTGGTCATTTGTCTGCTGTTTCATTTTGGATAAATCAGGGCTGGATCATTTTTCACAAACCCCCTTGGCTCATCACAATTAAGGGTCTGTCAAGGCAAGACAGAGCTGAGCTGAATTAACGCCTCCCTACATCTCATCTTTGTTCACTGAAACCTGTTCTGCAGGTATTTGCACACACATATGTCATCCCTCAGAAATACAGTAAATTTCAGAACTTTGGTTTAAAGGAAGGAGGGGAGAGAGAAAAATTAATTAAAAAAAAAAGAAAAAATTGCAACGACAAAATGCTGCTGGCTTCAAACAGAGTTTGTCACTCTCTAGAGGTGCTCTGTTTGTCAGCACATCTCATTCTTGATGCAAGAACCAGGCCTGCAGGAAACGGGCTTTCTCTGGTTGAAACACTGAACGGTGTGGAAGATGCTCTAGGAGAGGAATAAAATTCTTATGTCGCGTCCATTTTGCTTGCATTTTAAAACAAACCTCTGAAGGCAATGCTAAGCTAATTATTTGCAATGCTATGCTCTATGTTAGAAAACAGATGTACTCCTTTCATTAATTTTCCTGTGAAAAAGAAAAATCAAGTGAAATACAAATTCTACATTTTGGCAGAAATACTGGCTAGCTTCTCTAAATTTTCTCAGATTCAAATGCCATTAGGATTTTAAACTTTCACATGTATTCAAGATAAAAGAAATAAGAAACCTTTTGGGAGAGATTCTGCCTTCAAAGTTCTTATTTTGTCCCCATTCTACTTCTTATTATGAAAAAATGATGTCTTCTCCAGAGGAGAGACCTGTACTTAAGACTAAACAACCAGTCATTCCCATTTTGTCAGAAACAGTCTCCTAGAATTTAATAGCAGCTACAAGAACTGCCTTTGCAAAGCAGCTACACAGATGCCAATAGGCCTATTGAATTCCTAGGATCTTAACAGAAAAAAATTTCCAGGCAAATCACTCCCTGCAAGGGAGTCCTCTGCCAGCCACAAGGCTCTCCCCATTCCGTATACCCAGCTGGCAGCTTCTCCAGAGAGTGAGATAAAGCTACTTCCTTCTCAGGAGGTAGAAAATCTGCTTTTTAGCAATGGGAGTCCCTCTGTGCAGCTGACATAAGCAGTAAAATCTTTGTGTTCTGAAGAAGAAGGTCAACATCATCACCCCCCAGGAACTGCCTGGGGCCAAAGCAGGACCTAGCTGTTGCAAAGTGTACAAGACTATGGGCACAAAAGGAAAGACAGGGATGGAGAAGAAAAGGCAGGGACTGGAGGAAGAATGGGCTTTGTAGCAGATAAAGCGAGAGGGAAAG
>NW_009717654.1:35217-66142 GCF_000703405.1 Apaloderma vittatum
CGAAAAAGAGAACGATAATATTTTGGGTCTTTAATAAAGGAACTACTGCTTTTAAAAGAAAAAAAATGGTGCAGGTCATTAAACTTGAAAATGTCAGTCACTTATATGTTATAGTACTTGTTGCAGTGAAAGATAAACTAAGAGGTTTAGATCTCTCAATCCTTTTATAACTTGTAACTTAGAATCAGATAAGGCAATTCACGATATCATCTTTTAAGATTTCAACAAACTGAAAGAAATAAAAGGTAATGACAGTCATAACATTAGTAAATGGCACCACAGTCCCATATGAAAAATTTTGTGGATAACTTCAATACCTTAAGATTTGGATTCTGTAAAAATAAAATCCTTGTGAAAAACAAATGAGACATCTGTCCCTGGACCAGTACAATCTTTCCATGGCTGAGGGCATACTCTAAGGTGGAAGCCTGGCTTTAACTAGGACATGGTTGAAGTCACTAGACCATAGTTAAAATGGTACATTTATTTTTACTAGTTTTGTTTCAAACTTCAATTTACACTAAAAAAAAAAATAAAGAATCAGAATTGTTTCAATAAAATTCCAGGATGGTAGGTGAGCATCAGAAAACCTGTCTTTGTTGTGTGCACTGGAAATAACCTCATAACACTGTACTACCTCAAAGACAAAACCTGTCTGTTTTATATAGGTTGCCCTGGGTCAAAGTCTTTTCTCATCTATAGCTACCAAAACCTCTGTGGTACAATGAGGTAAAACTACAGGGAAAAAACCTGAACTTTAAGTATTCTACTTGACAATATGTAATTCTTTTGTCTTCCTAGAAAAGCAAGCTTTTACTCTCTCTGAAACACTCGTTTAACCCTCCCACACACATACTCCATTTCTGCTTTCTGAGTGTAGACGCTTCCTTGCACTGAGTTCACTATACTTTATGAAGTGACATATCTAGAACTCAGGCCAGCTTCAGGTTCTTCATGAATACTAAAAACAAAGACATCCTGGGAATGAAAGAGGAGTATTGGAAAGGACATTTCAGGAAATCCTTTTAAGAATTACTGAAAATATAATAAGAAGCAGCAAACTAGGTCACATCCTCCCTATTTCTTATTTTTTTGTTTCAAATAAAATATTTATTAGAAATAGCTTAATAATGAAAACTGAGAAAAAGAACCAAGGAAAATCTTTACTTTCAGAGGAAATACAGGTTTCTTCGCACTTTAGATGATTTTGTCTTAAGGCAGAGGAAGGAGATAGAATGAAGGAGACAGGTGACTTTACTTGCATTTTGACATATGAGGGATTTTAATAACTTCACAGAGTAGAGACACTGAGGCACTGTTTTAATTAAGAAAACCCCACAAAACAGACACACATAAAAAAAACACCAAACGAAAACTAAACTCCCACTGAATGGGATAAGTAGAGACCTATTGTTCTGTATCTATTACAGGAGTTTTAGTAGTAAAGTGGCCAGTGAGGTTTATTTGCCAAAATATTCTACCTCCTTTTAAACATCTGCAGGGCTACAAAGCCATTCAGTCCTACTTTCACAATGCTACTTTCCTCCCTTCTTCCTATGGATTATTTACTTTGTGCCAGTTTCCACAGTTTTAATAAACCCTTGAGGAGGTCTGGCCTCCACAGAGTCATCATGAGCGAGAGGATGGGCAACTCTGTGATTTTAGGATTATCGTTATTTTTTTTATTGCTTAAAACAGAGCAATGTCTAGGGGCAGAGATGTGGCTGGAGAATGCAGACACAGATAGAGGTGAAATCCTCTTCAGTTACAGAAATCTATCTATCTCTGGGAGAATATATACACCACATCCTTGTGGAAATATCACAAGTGATGCTATGGGTTATAAGAGGCAGGTTGGAAAAATCTTTATTATGAAGAATCTAAGTAAATCTTAAATAGTGCATAAACTTTCTGGGACAATTTGAACCTTGTGCATCACATGTTTTTTCAATGGTATGAAATGGATTCCACACCTTAGAGAACATAAATTTTAAGCACAGAATGATTTCCATTATTTGCTGTCATCTGATATAAAATTTATCAGTCTTACTCAAAACACCAGGAGTATAGCAGTCCTATAAATAACCACATAAATTTGCCTTTTTATTTCCTTTTATGTTAAGGATCTGTTTACCTTTCATTTAATGTCTTTGATCTTTGTTAGATCAAGCAACAATGAAGGGAAAGAAAAACAACAAACCCAATCCTTTAAATTTAATAGAAAATAATTGCAGAATTTATATATAAATGAAACCATCAGACTTGCTTGTTTACTGTTAGCATTTGAGAGTCTGAATACAAGAAACAGATGATTAGAAAAGATGTACAAGTCCCCAAATTCACCTGGATTCTACAAGTAAATTAATTTAAAAATAGATTTGTAAAACAAAATTAAAATAATAATTTAAAGAATAACCACCATTTTATTTACACCCCAAAACATTTCAGTTGTATTTTGTGACATTCTGTGAAGATGTATGCAAGAAAAATATATTTGCGAATCACGTGAATATAGTCCATGCCCACAATATAATATATATTTTCTTAAAGACTCAGTTCTTTGTATTTTCTTTGCAAAATCTTTTAAATTATTTAGAGTGTACATTATTCTCTTATTCTAAATTTACATCTGCAAACACAAAAGCTGGGAACTTCTTTTCTTTAGGGAAAACTCATTTACCTCGCATCTGAGAGAGAGCTCGAGATTCGTGGTTCGAGAAGAGCAGCTTTCCTGCTGCCACCATAGAACCAATTACAATAATTTTCTCCTATTTAAAACACCTGCCATTCCAAAAAGGAGAAAAGACAATGCCAAATTACTTGAGCAACCCCACAGTGTTAGAACTGAGCATTACTGAGCAAAACAAGAATTAAAGATGACTGTTTTCTGTGACAACTTACGCTGCTCACAGAGAGGGCTGCTGAAGCCCTGCAGCAGCAGCAGCAGTCCCACCTGGCTGGTCAAGGACCCTACCGGGGACCATCATAAGACGCAACAGAGTCTCACTGTTTGACATGCTCGGTTGTCTCTGGCACCAGTCCTCCTCCCATGCAGTCACAGAAACAAGTGGTGGTTCAAAGACTCAGACACGTGACCAAATACCTATGTAGTAGGCAATATGCTCTGCTGATTTTGGCTGGAATAGAGTTAATTCTCTATGTAATAGCTTGTACAGGGCTATGTTTTTGATTTGTGCTGGAAACAGTGTTGATAACACAGGGATGTTTCAGTTATTGCTTAACACAGCATCAAGACCTTTTCTCACACCTTCCCACCAGTGAGCAGGCCAGGGGTGCACAAGGAGTTGGAAGGGGACAGATCTGGGACAGCCAACCTGAACTGAGCAAAGGGATATGTCAGACCATACGGCATCATGCTCAGCAATAAAATCTGGAAGAAGGAGGAAGGGAGGATGTTCAGAATTATGGCATTTGTCATTCCAAGTCACCATTACGGACAATGGAGCCCTGCTTTCCTGGAGATAGTTGAACATCTGTCTGACAATGGGAAGCAGTGAACGAATTCCTTATTTTGCTTTGCTTGTGTGTCCAGCTTTTGCTTTACCTATTGAACAGTCCTAACCTCAAGTCACAAGTTTTTTCACTTTTACCCCTCTCATTCTCTCCCCCATCATACTGGGTGGGAGAAAGCAAGCTGCACACTGCAGGTAAACCACAACACATGCCATAGCCCAGTACCCAAATATGTGCAGAAGCCAGATGATCCACAGAAAGCCACAGTTACTTAACCCTATGGGACTCAGCAGGCAAGCTGCCAGGCCCCGTTAACACCTCCAGCTCAGGTCAGGTCAGCTCAGGTCAGTTTACAAACACTCTGGAAGCCAGAGGTAAAAAAAACCTTTGCTTACCTGAGAAGAGGGTGCTAAGATCACAATGAATAATATTCATGAAACCAAGATGGCCCAGATCAAAACAGACCTTTGCTTACCTGACAAGAGGGTGCTAAGATCACAATGAATAATACTCATGAAACCAAGATGGCCCAGATCAAAACAGCACCGGTATGAATGACAAGTTGTTTGGTTGTGAACTGTTCTGACAAAAAATATTTACCTGTAGGACACACTTTCAGAAACCTCTCCTCTGCTTCAGCTGACCAGCCAGAGTTACCCAGCAAATAATCAGGAGTAGTACTTCAGTGCTGCTCCTAAAGGAACAATGTTCCACATGATCTCTGAACGAAAACAAAAACACCTAAAATACAAAATTCATAGGTGTCACCTTGTAACCCAGAAATAGAGAGCTCTTGGGAAGTGGCACACTGTCCTATTCAATAAGCATAATAATAACTAGTGCTCTTGTAGGAAATGAGGAGCATAAATTCATAGTAAGTATTGTTTGAGATGAACAATTCCCCTAGCTCTAATTAAGAGTATAGTGCTCTGAAACACTATTCATGAACAGCATACCATAAGCCTCTGGTAACAGCTAAAAACAAAATTATATCTAGTGTATTTAGGGCTAAATCTTACATTAGTAAAACCATTATAATATAGGTACTTTTTCATCTATCTACTTAGGAATTCTACAATGTGTTTTACACACGTGAAAGTGGAAGACTGTTTTGGAATAAAATGTACTGGGATATAGAAGTTTCGACACTTTCTGGGAAGGTCACCTTCTTTCCCTGAGGCCTGTGTGCCCATCTGTGATAGAATTGCCTGTCTCCCTTACTTAGGAAGGAAAATATTCTGTAAATGAAAGAGAGGATCATGCAGGAAAAAGGAATCCAACAAGCAAAATTAATCACCAAGAGATGCTGTCAAACCTACAATAAGTATAGAGTAACTAAACAATGTAACAAAAATCGGCATCGCTAATGTGAGTCATGAATCACAGGGCTTCAGACACTTTTTCCCGTTTTCAAAGTGTGTTGACTCTTTAAATTTCAAAATTGTGAAAGGGTTGTTAAAAAAATGCCGTACCACTTGTTGCTTTTCTCTCCCTTTCTACTACTGTGACTTGTGGACAGGTTAGGGGAGAGTGCTCATTTTGGATGCTGCTAACAATCATTGCGCCATCATAAGTTATAGTTTAAGTTCTAAAATGGGCCTCATGTCACAAAATTAATAGAAAAATACTTTATGTTACATTCTATGTCTTCCCAATATTAACAGTATTTTTCCACTAATAATATTTTTTTAATAACTTCTTGTAATATTTTTGGTAACAAAGGAACAGAAGGACCTCCTGCATGTTGCTTCTGGCCAAAAGTCCTCTACTGACTTAATGTCTAATCATGACTCTGAACTGCAGAGAGCAGTAGTGGGAAAAGTAACAGATGAAATCTTAGTATGGATGAAGCCTGACAATAAAATCTGTCATTGCAGTTATGCTAATTAACTTCACATTTTATTTTATTAGCCTATTTAAGTTCTACATGACCTGGGACACACACACACACAAAAAAAAAACCAAAACCAAAAACAAAACTAACCAAACCCTACAATTCTCACTACATTATGAACCCAGAATAATATATAGTGTTTAATGAAACAGATATGCTGTCATGGGTATATAGAACATTTACAAAAGATAAGGCCATTATAAAGGAGAATATCTTTTTTGGTAAAGCTAAACTATTTTCAGTGAATTAACTCTTCATGCCAGCAGGATAAATTATTACAACACTGCATTTCACAAGATGCACCTTTCATATTTTTTTCTTCAATTTTACTGAAGAATAATCCCAGTAGGATAGGTACTTACAGCAGTATGTTATATGAAGAGATATAGAAGTGTGGGCCATGCAAAGAACACCTATAACATCAGATCCCATCTTTTACTCTGTTCCACACCAAAAACTCTATTGTCACTGCCACTTTTAAAAGCCTGATAGTGTACCTGGCTCAAAGCAAAACTACAACAGCAAATTCCTCATGAAGATTATACATCTGATGAAATGATAAATACTTTTCCCACTACTGCATTACAGGTGTGCTGTGACTTTTTTGGGGAGGAGGAAGTACAGGGAAGGGTTTTAGTTTTACCAGTGCAGACCTCACATATCCTATTTTCTCATCAAACTATGACTAATTACAGTGAGTAACAGATGTAGCAATACCAATTTGGACAACAGCTTATCACATACACTCTTTTATGCTTTTAATTAGCACTTCCTCCTGAAGTATACACGATGAGATTATTTAAGAGTGTGGAAGTCCCACAAGACCCTGCACGGTATCATTCCATGCAATTCTCCGTTAATACAAGTTCTCCATCTCCAAGATGCTTTAACGACCCCAGGAATCCTCCATTAATGTGTAAAATGCACTGCCAGTTAGTTACAGGAGGGCAAGACAGGTTGAACAGCTCTTTAGGCTTTTTGCCTTGGCTTTCTTAAAGGCTTTTCAACTAGATGCTCATGGAGCAGCACTGAACGCACCATAGCACGTGCTGGGCTTGCAGATGCTAGATTTGGTATGTGTATACTAGCCAGCCTGCATCTAGACTGATTTAGATAGATCAAATTTCTCAACTGTGCCGGCATATTTCTTCAGTTTATAGTAAATATTTCTGATTAAATTACAGAAAGGCCTCAGTAAAATAAGGCCATGAAATGCCTCCATCAAAACTACCATCTCGACTAACAAGACTGATGTTAAGACAGCTGCTTCTTGTGGCTTAAGTACTACAGTGGGATCCTTCCTAGACTACAAAAATAATACTAAAAATCTAATACATTCAATGCACAGGAAAGCATTTGCTCTGCATTTAGGATCAGCTGGATGACTTGACCTTACAAAGCCTTTGTTTAATTATGCTGAATCCTCAGGGCTTGTCCAAAGTTGCCAAATTTGTGGGAGCCCAACCCACAGTAAAGCTTGCAACTCGGGAACTCCTTCCGAGAGTGATGCCATAAACCTCACCTATGACTTCGTGTAGAGAAGAAGACTGTTTTCAGGTGTACTGAACAGGTGTAGAATATGTTTCTGACTCTTCTTTCCACCAGTCCTTATAGGCATTACAATTTCCTAGTGTTTACTATTATGGCCCTCAAAATTGAATTTTTATGACCATTAATAATTAAATAATTAAGAAAAGGTAGTTGGACATAATGTGTAGTACTTCAGCTTTTCTACACCAGAAGGATTAGCAAGTACAATTAACCCGTTGTAGTCATTGTCACAAAACAGTGGCACACAGAGTTTAAGGACGTTCTGTAGATAAGAATATGGAGAATATTATTACTAAAAATAATCAAGTCTAAGTCTGCATCTCCTACCTTAGTCCTACACTTGGAGACATATCTTAAAGATACATCAAGTAGGCTATCTTTAATCAAAACAATGCTCATATTTCAAAAGCAAGTATTGTGTGGCATCATGTTTATTTCAATACAGAATAAAATATTAAACTTTTGTATTTGCAATGGCTATTACAGGTGCACATGGTACTAAACATTGCATAAGTATACTGTTTTGCTATGATTACAAAAAATCTTCATACCAGAATGCTTCAAGTCTCTTCAATCCTGAATTTTCATTAACAGGATGTTTTGCGAGATGGAGCAGAAAATGAAGAATTCTAGAACAGAACAACTTCTTTCCAAAGTGCAACAATCTCCCTGCACTGATTCAGCTTCCAGACTAGCTGTACGCTAAGCTTGAAGTGTTTGTAGTTAGTATGGAAACAGTCAAAGTAAAAAACCAAAATCAATCATACAAATAAACACTTCATGGAGAGACAACTGTCCTCACTGATGTCTCCCATGATTTCCCTGAGGTTTTCTGTGACATGCTATAGGGAGAGATGGGAACCTCTCTCCTATTGGTGTGCACCACTACAGGAATATCTGTTTTCCTACAGGTGCATCCTCTTCACTCAACCAATTATCCCGCAAAGTGTACAGCACCGTCTGCTTACACAACTTGATCAGAATTTTTCTGAATTTGCCTTATTCTTCTATGAACAATTAATATACAACTGAATTCTAACAATAGCTTTTTTAGGAAAACACTCACTTAAAAGTAAAATAAAAGCTCTAAGCATGTTGCCCTATATCAATGAAAATAAAGAAAAACAGTATATAAAGAAATGGTTCTATTGCTTAGTCTTACTGATGATGAAATGAAAAAACAACACAACTTTTCTCTACACCATCTTCTTATTATTAGTGTTAGAAGATCACCAGAAACTTAGGGAAAAGATGCAGTTGATAAGTGGATTTTGTCATCTTCAAGCTCTATTCAACGCCATTATACACCAGATGCAAAAAAAATAATATATAGACACTGACTCTGCTGAAGGTTTTTAAGCTTCGAGAAGCACAGGTAGTAAAAATGTAGCCTTAGGAAGTTTGCTTGGCATAAATGAACTATAACATATTCACATATAGGAAATATCCTGTTATTCAAAATCAAATCACTCCTCTTTTTTGATTAACAGTAAAAATTAAAGACGCAGTATTTTTCTTCATTTTGACAAAATCTATTTCTGAAGTCAGTAAAAGCTGTATTCTAATGTATGAAGTAAATATGTAGAAGAGATGCATATTAATTTTCAAAAGTAAGTTGCAGAAACAAGCTTAAGAGAAGTAGTTACTTTCTCTGGCTGTGGGCTGCACACCATGTTGTGATAAGCACCAAGAGCAACTGATTCTACACCACGTTGTGATAAGGTAAATACCACGAGCAACTGATTTTACTCCACGATTTTCCTCCATGGTAAGGAATTCCAAAGTATGCCTTCCTGTCTGTTTAAATAAAATTGTAATAATTTCAGGATGGCTAGTCAGAGACATAGCTAATTAGACCAACATATGATCAGCATGGGGAACTGCTGAAATAGTGGGAGACCAGCAAGATGAGAGGCAGGTCGATTTGTTAGACATTTGCATGCACAGTTCAGGGAACAAATACTCCATTTCAGATGTGATGATATCCCTGCTCATAATGAAACTCAGCACCATAGGACAGATTTAATGAGTAAATATTGTTACACAGAACAGGACTGAAAAAACCAAAATTCTCCTGGGCTATAACAACATGACTAATAATTTGTTCGTTGGCTTGGAAGCGATCTCTAACTCCTAAACCTTGCAGAGGCAGTTCAAGAAGTGTAAATCATATTTGTAAATTAATTTGTGCAAAGCCTCATATTATATTTTTACTAGTGATGTACCAGATCTCATTTGTGCAGTGTCAGATAGGCTATAAACTGGATTAGCATTAGTCTACTCTTGTAATTTTTTTTTTCCGAGGAAGACTTTGGGGATTTCCACTTCTTTCTGAACCTTCCTGTACCTCAGATATACCTTTTGAAGTCTTACACTCCTGCCTGCAGACTGATACTTTGAATATTCACATGGCCTCTCTCTCACTTTTGATGATATATTGGAAATTAAAACTCAATATATGAGCAATTCCAATAACATTTTCCCTATATGTTTTCCCCTATTTGGACACTGTCACTTACTTTGCTCCCAGCTCACTGGCAGCAGTAATCCTTACACTGTTGTCTAAGGATGGATTCACATGTTCTTCCCAAAATTATTTCTGAGCCTGACAAAGTCTGATGAGCAACCAAATGATATTTGGAGGGGGAGTCAGTAAGTCAAAGGGCAATTCTGCTGTATATATGTTGTTGGGTTTTTTTCAGACCAAAAGGAGCTAGGACTCTTGCAGCCCAAGGGATTGATAATCTTGACACCTAGACAAACTGCTTAACCAAATCCTTCTTCACATCTCAACCACACAGCAGTCAATCCATAGCAACTAGTAACACCCATCCAAGAATTCTCTACTTACTGAACACAGTCCTTAAACCCAACTGCTGATTTCACTTATATACACGTTATTATACAAAAGTACCGCTCACAGATGCTACCACATAAAATTACAGACAAACAGAAACAGATGAACATATAGATAAACGCGTAACAAGCATTTAGCTGTGAGGCAGGAGCAGCAAAAATAAAACATAATACAAGCTGTGTTCATTATTCTAGAACTTACCTGAAAATAGTTGCATAAATAACTCTCGTGGGAACATCTTTTAAGAGATCTGCTACGGAAACCGCAATATGGCTGTGCCATCAGGAAGTTTGGGTTCTGATCTTTTCCAAAAGCAGAGATGCGACAGGCACTGCCACCCTCTGATATTCACTTGACAAGTTCGGGATGTATGCTGATGGGAAAAATGCAAATATTGAGAAGTTTAATCATTTGTTTTCCTTGGGAAGGAAAGAGATATGTAAAATAACTCCTTGCTATTTTTTCCTGTCACTTCTGCTAAGCAGCGGTACAAGCGCAAATCTAAATTTTACAGCTTTGTTCTGAGGGCCTGTTTTCTCTGACAAACACTTCTGCAGATTCATTTCTGAGGTGGTAAAGTAATGTGACCTTATGAACAGGAAACATATGTCAAAGGCAACGTATTAAACCAGCTTAATGAAGATAATACAAGCACGGTTATTTCAGTTTAATATCATATCTAGTTTTTACAGTCTCAATGCCAGTTGCCAGTCTATATGCCAGCACCAAAGCAAGTCAAAATAGAATTTCACCTAATGAAACCTTATAAGGCTTGACCATGCAGGGTCCTGAATCTTACGGAATCTTGTGCCAGGCAAAGCAAGGTATAAAAGAGCCATATCAGGGAAGGCATAAAGAATCATGTGAGTTATAAGGCAATATAATGTCAGCAAAAAGTTCATTTCTAGACAAAGAGCTCTCAACTCTTCCCCTTACAGCTAACTTACCTACTCTCATGTCCCCAAGAGCAGGTCTAAAGAAAGACCAGGACGGACAGGTTTACTTCAAGCCCAGGTAGCCAGAAACAGAACTCGACCATGCATATTGGTGAAGAAGATCTAACGTGTAATTGCCACTTGTGCTAGCCTCCTCCTCAGTGTGTCAGAGCTACATGTATTGTTTCAACCATATAGAGAATAGTGCCATTTAAATATTTGTTTTAGTAAATGCCTTTCTTTACAGGACTTCACATGTCAACATGAGCACATGCAAACTAAGATACAGCATTTGTCCAGCAGGAAGTTTTTCTCAGACAACGAAGGTAAGGTGCAACCAAAGTAAGGTGCAAAAAGAATAAGCATTATCTTGCTTTTCCAGAGGAGTAGCTGAGGCATTGGTTTCACAGAATCACAGAATTGTTGAGGTTGGAAAAGACCTCTGACATCATCAAGTCCGGCCTATGACCCAACACCACCACATGGGCCAGACCACAGCACTAAGTGCCACATCCAGCCTCTCCTGAAATACCTCCAGGGACAGTGACTCCAGCCCTTCCCTGGGCAGTGCATCCCAGTGCCTGAGCACCCTCTCCCTGAGGAAGTGCTTCCTGAGATCCAACCTAACCCTCCCCCGACGCAGTTTCAGGCCGTGCCCTCTCGTCCTGCCCAGCAGAGTTTCAGGCAATTTCCTTCACACCGAGCTTTAAAAAAATTACTCTAAATGCTGATCAAACAGCTGACTGGCTTCCAGCTTTGTTTGTATAGAAAAGTTAAACCAGGAACTCTCAAAATGGAGTCACTCTTCAGAGCCACAAGTACACGAATCTACACCACAGAATGCGCAGCAGGAGACAGAGCAACTGTTACTTGCCATAACTCTCAGGCTCATAACAATCATAAAATGGCCTAGGCTGGAAGGGGCCTTAGAGATCATCTAGTCCAACCTCCCTGTCATGGGCAGGGACACCTCTCAACTAGATCAGGCTACTCAAGGCTCTGTCCAACTTGGCCCTGAAGACCTCCAGGGAGGGGGCAGCCACAATATCTCTGGGCAATTTATTCCGAAGTCTTGCCACCCTTGTACTGAATAATTTCTTCCTAAGGTCCAATCTGAATCTATTCTCCTTCAACTTAAACCCATTTCCCTTTGTCCTATCAGTGGACACTCTTGTAAAAAGTCCCTCCCCAGCCATCCTGTAGGTTCCCTTCAGGTGTTGGAAGGCAGCTATTAGGTCCCTCCTAAGTCTTCTCTGTTCAAGAATGAATGCCCAAATCTTGTGCAGCCTCTGAATGGTCTGTAAGTGCCCAAATCAGGAATTTCCATAAATCAGTATCATGTGTTTTAAAATGTATCTTTGTTCTTGCTTGTGATTGTGTCAGAGGAGAACTGAGGCTATCACCTAGTTATTAGTAAAATCATCAGTGCAGCAAACAAGGATCTTGGTGTCACATTGCAGAGCTCGAGGTGATCATAGTGATAAACAAAACAGCTTCAGAATAATCCAGCACACTCGCCAGATAAAACACCAGGTATTTCAATTTACCAGCCCTACGGCATTTGTCAAGGCAGTGTTCAGAACACTCTCGTGCCACCCCCACCATTTTCACTTTACAACCTGTTAAAATAACACTGTCTACAATTACAGGGTCATTTGTTATGCATGATATAATGGACTGCAAATATAAAAAGGCATTATCATTACTTTTGTCCTTTGTTCTTCCAGGCCAGAATATTGCATAATTCTTTACTTTGACATTTATTGCTTTTAGATTGGTAATAGAATGGTTTGTGTTGCTCATTATCTTGAATGATGATAATATTAGAGTTTGGGGAGCCTGCATTCCCTGTTAAGTAAAGTAAAGGCTTCATATAATTTACCAAAGGTTATTACTGGACAATTACCCACAATACAGTTCAAGTCTAATAAATGTTAGCCACATTCACTCTTAAATACCACATCTACACTATGGTTTCTAAGAAACTGCAGCGAACGATTTATGTCATCTATGTGTGTGGGAGGAGGAGGAGTGTTTATGTGTGCGTATGTATATACTTATCTATTCTTAGTGTTTACTAATAGGTGTTCTTAGAGAAATTTCATTCAGAGAAACAGGAATACAGTGGAGACTGAACAAAGAATGGGAGGGCAATAGGGTTAAGGCAAAACCACCCTCATCTTTCGCCTTTACTATCAGAAATAATGAGTAATTCTACATTTAAATTAATAAAGATTAAATCAGATTTTGCCCTAAGACTTTACATAAGAATTTATATAATACCCTAATATATTAAATTAATCGATTAGCAGGAAATTAAATTCAGAACCTGATTGCATTCTTCCATTCATTTTATCTCAGACCATAGTTGTGGTCCAATCCTGACCAGCATTAGGACCCTGTTCTGGAGGGTCTTCACTGCCTATAGCCTGGGATCATCTCCATTCCCAGCAAGGGAGACAGAGGGTTTTACACCTGAAAAACGTGCTAGGCTGGGAATCCTTGTCAATCTGATCCACTTGAGACTTGTAGATGTTTTTACATATATAAAAGTTTGTGTGCACAGACACATGCATGTATACAACACTCATCATTGTGGTTTTTCCCCCGTTCCTTCTCTGTTCGGTACTCCAGTTTGCCTGCAGCCATTTATGTTCAATTTATGTTCATCAGTTCATTTCTCTAGCAGCAGCACTTTCAATGAAATGTTTCTATTTGCTGCCAAGTAATAGTAGCTAGAGTTATTTGCCCTATGAATCTCAGTAGATTAGGTTTTGTAATTTACATACGTATCCAATTTCTACGAATTTTCACTGACAGTTTCCTCTTTGGACTTTGTTTCATTTCTATTTTTGAGCTGTAACATTGTTTCACACTTACAGCACTGTAAACTTTATGATATATTCTGCATTATTATAGTTATCTAGTAATGCAAGTGAGAGAAAAATCTTTAAATATTAAAATAGTCTGCAGAAAATGGAGTTAATGTTTCATGAAATAAATGTAATAATATGAAAAACATATTTTAATGGAAATTTGTTCGAAGCCTCAGATTTTTCTTTTCTGACTACCATCAGTTACTATTCTTTATACGAATCATAAAACCCAAACTGCTTTGGTCATCTGGTTCATCCATCTGGCAATAAATAATTTTAAAACTACACAGATTTGCAGTTATCATGAGATGACACAAGACGAGCACAAGCCTGTGAATATAATTGTAGCCAGCTGACACACCTGTGATTTGTTTGCTCTCAAGAGGGAGCATATTGATGGCTGGTATTTCTGATGTTGTTAGAACAAGATAAGCTGTAAACCAAGATAATGCTCTTCCATGCTGTGCTAGAAGCACTCGGCAGATGTTCAGGTAAAGCAAAGAGAACCAAGCAATTGCTGTTATTAGATCACTTGGTATTATAATGAGTGGACAGGTGTAGGTAGGAGGTGAACACCTGCGGAGCTGGCCAGGTTTGCTCAGAATGGGCCCAATCCAGTCATTGCTCAGGGCAAGGGAAGGCTTTCCGGGAGCTGCAGTGGGATTTCAGCTGGACTCACCATACACAGGCAGAAGCTGCACAGACCCGTTCAGAAGCACTTCACGCCTTGCACACAGTAACCTTGGCCCCACATTTCCCACCCCGTGCACAGCAGTTGGATGCATAACATCTAAACACAGGGCACAGCCTGGTGAGTATAGCTGTGGTAGCACTGATGCCTGGTAGGTGTGGAACTGCAAAATCTGCACTTTTTGTTAAAAACTGGTAAGCAGCAGGTGCTGTTTCAGCAAGGGGTGCTGGTTGTATGAAGAAGGCAATGAGCATTGCTAGCACAGCCACCCCCTCAAATCTGCAATAATACAGAACACATTTACAAGTATTTTCAAAATAGCCTGGGCAACTTAAATATGCAAATCCCATTAAAATTGAATCAATGTTCTTGTTACTCCCAGCTGTTTTCAAGACTTAAACTTATTTTTAAAAAGCATAATGGCAAAATACGTAATGAACCGGCCTAGCCTTACAACTTTCTTTATCCTCTGGGCTAAAAATTGGGGGTGAATTGCACTGTACAGCAGAGATACAAGGTAGCAAACAGCTTTCCCATAGGACAGAAAAAGAAAAATTCCTCCAGGTCTGTATATCTTGACAAAAGAAGTATGAACTTTTTCCTATACAGACATCTTTCAATAAATGAAAGGAAAAGTAGGAAAACGTGTGTTCAAATCTAAGCAATAAAAAAGTGGCTACGTTTTGATGAATACTTGCATTCAGAGGAACAACAGAAATGTTCACCTGTGCAGTTTTGATAATATAGCATGTCCCAAAGAGCCTTTTTTTCCCAAACTGAAGCAAGATCCTCATAAAGTTGGAAAGCCTGAACAGAATTTCATAACTGAACTGCACATAGGCTAAAATTGAGCCAGTAGAGAGAGTAGTCACTGTGGAGCTCAGCAGCCAAACTTCAAGTCACTGCAGACTAGAAATCAAGCAAGGGCAAGTACTATTGATGCACCCTTCCCCTGGATGGATACCGGTGATGAATGCATTTCAAATGCCAATAATCCCAACCTTTGTTCAGTATGATACAAGCTTTGCATTACATTATTGGCAAACACCTTGCTGCTGTTTGCCCCTACACTGCCATTTGGTGCCTGTCCATCTGGGCTTGCAAGCAATCTCTTCTTTGTTTTTCCTTTACAAAGGTTGTAATTATTTTCCCAATGACCTAGCAAAACTAGCAACCATTCCTGAACAAAAGTGACCTTAATTCTTAAGTATATTTTCTCTTTGTCCTGTTTGGTCCATTTTATATACAAGTTCTACTGATAAAGACTGTATATTAATTTTATTTGATTCACATTTTATTAGTAGTTTATTTTAGTGTAGCAGCTACTAAAACAAAGGACTATCCTTTTTGATTTGTTTGTGAAATTTACATTTACACATCAGCTCTATAAGGAAATCCTCCTCAGTCAAATTTTTAAAAGGATTTACCTCTCTCCAGGGCTCAGTGATCATCTTGCACCTTGGCTACAGGGAGTTTCTTGCTTTTGGTGCCAAAGCAGTTTTAAATGTACTCATTTCTCTTTCCAAAAAGAGAATTTCTAATGCCATTCTCATCCTTACCCTATTTATACGGTGGTTCAGAACAACGGAGATATCAGTTCAAATTCTTTTTCCTAGAGAACCTGAACCTAGACTTCTGCCAGGCCACAGATTGTAATTAAATCTGTTACAACTGTCCTGAGGCACAGATTTTAGTGCTGCTTTTAAACCATTCCACTTTGCATGAACAATTGAAAAAAAATGCATTTTCTCTTAATGATATCCTATTAAAAAAGCAGCAAGTTAAATTCAATCATTAAGAGTTCAGGCTTTTCTGATACACAGTATCAGCCATGATTCATGAAATAATACTGTTGGCACCATCCACAAGTATGCACCTCTACCACTACAAACCCATCACACACCAGGTTCAATTTGCTATGGGACAAATATAAATGTGCATCCCTCTCTCGCCCATAAACCCCTGCAAGAGCAGAGCTGCAAAGGAGCTCCTGCTCTACTGACTACCAGAGTTCAGATTTAGTCCCAGGGAGCTTCAAAGGACTGAGGTATGAAGGCAAGGGCTTGCAGAGCTTGTAAGTGCTGCAGTAGCACGCTGAGAGTCCGCGTCATTCAGTATCCCTGAAGACACTGCAGTGGGTACCAGGCCAGTGCTGCTGTGGCACAATTTTTCTTCAATGGGAAAAGCCAGTGTATCCCTTAGAATATATTCATATATTCTAATCTCCACAGGTAACCAAATTCCCACCTAATAAACACATTTACGAACCAAAGACTCAACAAAAATATGTCTGCGGCTGCTGTGTACATGCAACAGCACTCCTACAATGTGGAGCTCCGTGCACTGCTGATGAATTTGTCTTGTGGGGTACGAGAGAATTTGTCCTGTGGGGTATGAGCCTAAGGCCTGAGCTAGACAGATATGGTTGGAATTCAAGTGGTATTTTTTTTCCATTTGTGGTTGATTTAAACATCACATTAAACCAGCGAAGGGTTACTAATCACTATCAAAATAAAATACCTAGTTACACATATAAGGAATTGATTAAGCAAGGCTGTAAGCTGCAAATTATAGTGCTCATATACTGAAAAGTGATGCGTTAACATACCCTGACATATTGGGTCTTGAACAGGAGTCTTGCAACAGGAAAGAAGCTTCTCTTCCCAAGGGAAACATTTTGAAGTCTGGCTGGAAAGAAATATTTTTTATTCTTTGAGGAAAAAGGTCTTTCCCTCACAAAACATAGCACATATTTACCCCCTAAGGAATTTTACTGTAATATGCCTCAATGAAACATTTTAAAGTCTATTATTCTTCAGGGTGTTTTGGGATTGTGTTTTTTTTTTAAAAAAACCAACTAAACAAAACAGAATTAGCAAGTATTTCAGTCTTATTTTTATTGCAGAAACAATAACATGTAAAGCAAACTTTTAACCTTTTAGCCTTTTGCTGGTATCTATTCATCTGCTCAAATAAAAATATCAAACAGACAAGCTAAACAATTGTTATCAGTGAAGCAACCAATCCTTCAAGCAGGCGCACACATTTGGGTACGACCAGGTGCAGGCAGCTGTGATGCCAGTGGGGCTGCAAACAACGTGGCACATGAGAAATCCTGCCTGGAGAAGCACTCTTCTGAGTGACTGCCTCTGCCTGAGGTCATCTGCTTGGGCTGCCATGATTATCACTGGAAAGAAATGTGCTCTTTGGTGTCCATTGCATCACCCTAAATTGCAGTCTGATTGGGTGTCTGAAGAAGTTCAGATGAGTCATTCCCTAATGCTCATTTCTTGTCACTATCAATGTGGCAAGCGGTGAAAAAAACAGGTGTAGAGCTACATCTGCAATAGATGCCTGCAGTTACGTGAAATTAATTCTGTTAGGTATTTATTTTTATGAATGGTATTGACTCAAAAGATCAATGACACTAAGTAAGACAAAAAGCTGTTATTTCTATCTGCTCTAAATTCTGGATTAGGTTTTGATTCTAACCCCCCTGTTAATATTCACAAAGGTATAATCTATGTGAAAATTAATGGAAAATGAATTACTGCCTTATAACCAAGCAAAGTAGGAACACAGATATGGTTGTCTAGAAATTTGATTTGTGCTGCATACTAAACGCAGTCCCAGGAGCTGCAGTTCATCATCGTAAGGGACAGAAGTGGATGTTTTATAGACTTTTTAAATAGGTAGCACCTCCGCTTGAGCATAAGGCACATAAAAACTGCTGGGTTTGATCCTGCAAGGCCTCCTTGTACTAAATTATTTCCATTTTAATTGGTGATGAGGGGATGGACTCACAAATCTGTTCTCACAGGTCAATAACACAGTAAAAGATCTGTCTGGAAGAAAGTCTCAAGAAGGCACCTAAAACTTAGAAAGTCAAAGTAAGCTGTCTCCTATTGACCCTGTACGGTACCAAACCCTTCAGAATGGCATCTCAGATTTTACACCCTTTGAGACCTTACATTAACCAATATGTCTGATGGATGTGGAAAGAAGGTAGGGGCCTATGAAGCACCCTGTCCCTCCCCTTCGCCCACTGCAGGCAAGGAGGAAACCAGGGAGCTGTTGTCAAGAGATGGGAGGGGGTTTGTGGAAGACCCATGCAGATCAAGATATTATAGCAGCAAAACTATCTCAGGTCAGACATGCCAGCCTGATATAGGTACGTTTGTCCCCTCCCTGGGCAGGGTTTGGGGGAGCATAAGTGCATGGGGTGAGGCTTGGGTCCTTCAGAAGTGAGCCAGGGACACAGTCCATGCTCCAGCACATGAGGCTATGCAGGAGAGAAAGGGGGAAACTGGGGATTCATGGTGTGAAACAGGGAGACTTCATTTCTTCAAAAGGCAAGGGAAGGATGAGAGCAAAGAAAGTCTTCCTTTAGAAACCACATGGTGAGAGAGCATTAGGCTGAATGCTCCTAAAATCTGTATTGCTTTATTTACATTTCTCAAACACCTTGCAGTTCCTTTCACTCCAGACAAAAACAAACTAAAGCTCAGCTGGTTCGTATCGGCCTGTACAGGAGAACTGAGCCATATTATGAAAACCACCTGCCTAACTAGTGATTTGGCTCTGCAAAGCAGAGGAAGACCTTACAGATTTGAGGTCTGTAACTCCATACAGCGTATCTTTGAAAAGCTCAGGCTTGTGCCTTTCTTAACCTTCAATCTGGCTGCCAAGAAATGAACTTATTTTAGGTTGATGCTATCATCATTTATAGAACACAACTATGGAAAATACTTCTTCTGGGAAATGATCACTGAAATCAAAATCTCTACCTGACCAGCTGGCACTGTAAGACAAATGGAAGAAACACTGAAGGAATAAAGTTTTTATGTGGACTGCATCCCTTTCTAAGGCCGACTCATAACTTCGTACTCAGTAGCAGATATGAAAGAAACCTGCAGAAGCTACAGACATAGTTGTCACCATTTTTTTTCAACCTAGTATAAAAGCATTCTGTAATCTGGCTTTTAAGTCAATACAAACCAAACCAAAGACCTAAATATGAATTTTGTTTCTTCCACAATTTTCTGTTCAGTTTTATTGAAATTTCCATTCAAAATGCTATTCTTTTACAGTCCTGACCTCTTAGTCTAGACAAGTAAGTCTAGCAACATTGGCACTACTTCAGAAAGATAGAGGTGCACGAGCCCTTCTACAGTTCTAAGTTGGGAGAAAGGGGAAATTTACCAGAAGGGACATCTGCTTAATAGGAAGAAAACAGAAAGTAGAGAATAGAAGAAAAAATAATCTTTTTCTTCATGTTTTATTTGTTCTTGGTACACACACCAGGCTTAACTCAGCTTCTCCCTCAGCCTACTACACTTCTCTGCAAGGCACAAAGACCCTTCCCATGCTCCTTCCCTATCTGTAAGAGACTAAGGAAAAAAGCATGGCAGTAAACAACATGAACTCCAGTAAACATTTTGATCACCCTATCTGAAATAAAGGAGGGGAAAAAGATCATGTGTGCTACCTCAGTGAGATTACTCCTATAGGGAAAATATAACTGAGCTATATCCATAAAAATATATCCCAAAGGAACACTATAGCTAACAAACATTACAGAAACGATGAGCTTATAAATTCAGAAAACGGCGATATGCTGCCCTGAGCTAGTGAATTTTATTCTTGTTAGAAGGAAGGATAACTGGTAATCAGTAGAATAAATAAAAAAAATAACAATAATAAACCAACAACAATAAACAAACACCTATTAATCCATTTTACAGTAAAAGTAGTTTTTTATACCTAAATATCATTGCACAAGTAACTTCTTACTGTTTCTCTTCACACACTCTCTCCTTCATGCATGTTGTTGTGGATAACAACTGTGGTGCTCACAGAATAAGGAGGGGAAAAAAAAAAAGCAGAGAGAATGCAGGTAAAATCCTGAAAAGCAAACATCAATAGAAAAGAAATTAATACTTCATTTGCTGGTCTCCATCATACAGGCATTTTATCAACTTCTTGGATGCTTTCATCACACACAAAAAATACTGTATGCAAGACCAGAGGTTTTGAAAATAACCCTGCTGTTCATGTATAATGGAGATTTTGGAAAACCTTTTTCTTTACAATGACACACTGGCTCTCTCTTCCTCCTTTTCTTTCAGCTGATGACTTGAAAAAGTCATTTCATCTGTTACCATCTTTTTAATGGAAAAATGGGTACTATTGTGCTTAAGCTGTAAAAACGAATCAGACTCACTTGCTTCATTGGACAAGTATAGTTTTTTTTCTTAAGTCATTACATCCAAATTTAGCAGACTATGTTTTTAGGTCATCTGTGAACCCAGAAATAATAATCCTGCATCTAGGCTCTTTTTTTCCTGTATCATGCCTGTGATCCCTCACTGAATATATTATGTTCATTCTTTAAACCGAAGTCATGAGTGGTTAAGAAATGACTTATGACCAAATTCACTTTTCTTACATATCAGCTAGGGACCATGACTGATAGCACAAAACATGGAGGATATGAATTAAACTTCCCAATTTGCAACAACCTTTACACAAAGAAAAAGCCAGTGGTTCTCCCAGGAGCTGTATAGTGTACTTGCACTTCCCATTTCAAAGGCACTTTGTCTTCTTTGAAGAGAAAATCCATTAAGGCCAAGAGTAACACATGTATTCACACTGCTTTGAGATTTGTTATGCTTGGTGGCATACAGGATAGTGCTTATAGTGCAGATTTGGACTCTCCTGAAAATGGCAAATCTAATACTCAATTCCAAACTGTAATACATTCACATTTGCTTTTCTTTTGCACACACTTGAGATTTAAGTTACATATATAACTGTTCCCAGGCAGGTTTTAATTATTCACTAGTTTTAACTATTCATACTTAGTATAGCCTCTGCATAACACCCAGTGTTTTTTTGAGAAAGTAATTTTACATATACAATGGGACTGTAAAGCTGGAAGATCCCTCCTACATTGCCAAATTCAGTCTTCCACTGTCATAAGTAAAAATGTGTCTATGTTATAGTCCTCATTTTCATATACTTCCTTTACAAAAATTTCTTTCAAGCATTAAAATTATTTTTGCCTTGTAGAAAGGCAAGGGCTGAAAGAGAGCCATTCCATGATCATCTCAGATATTAGCTAGCCAGAACTTCACTGTCTCAATTATTTGGTGTTCTAGGAGACATTCTGATGCTGACTGAGCTGAGCCATCTTCTCACTACCCACTGAAGCTTCTTCAGGGGGAACTGAAAAGGACTATTCTCCAGGCACATTTCTGAAAACTGCCTGGTTCTCTTCTGAATTGCCTGTTTCTCTTCTGAAATTGCCTGGTTGCTTCCATATTTTTGCTCAGGCTATGTAAAACAGGATCCAAAACGTTTTCTAGGCATAAAAAAAAGTAGTCTCTCTTTCAATTCTGTGCTGAAATGTAAGTTACTCTTCTACCACTCCAGGGATGACTAAAACAGGGTAGCGGCAAAATTGAATCAACAAACATTGACTGTCTGGAAGGAAAATAAGTCAGACACCTCTGTGAAGGGTTAACTCTAGCACTGCTTTCTACCATAACAGAATCCAAAGTTTCTTCTGAAGACAGAGATACATTCTTAAAGTAGTTTTACAGAGGCCATATCACCTTTGTTTTTTAGGCAAGGGATTGAAGAACATATTTTTATAAGGCATTTAGTCTGTGTTTATTTTTTTGTTGTGTTTGTTTACTCTCAATACTTTGTCTTTTTGGATCAAAACTGTTTGCATGCCTTGTGTTCAAGAGCCCAGCCTCAACATGACAGACAGCAAATTGGAAGCCCATTCACATCTTCTCACCTTCTCCCTTCCTCATCATTCTGGTCTTACTGTAGCTCAGTGGCTTGGACACTCTCTTGAAGTCAGAATTACTGCTGTCCTTTTTCAAGTTTCCACTAAAATCCACTAGCCACTACTTTTTCCACTTCATTTCAGTTAATAATGCATTTCCTCATGGCACAGTCTGCATTCCCATGCCTGCTGCCACAAATCCAAATATCCCCAACAATATAAAACCCAACTGTCATTAAGGCAGGATAAATGAAACAGAAAGGTCTTAATGCCCTCTGCCCTAGAGAGTCTGGTAAGAGGAGTCTCATTTTTTCAGGTGATGGACTGTTATTTAAAAGGTTAGACATAATTTTTTTTTACCTTGAGCAAAATGGGAATCAGTTATTCCTCATATGTTAATATAACTAACACCAAGCAAAGCTGAAGTTTGCTTCCAGTAATGACTTTACATTTTGGATCTCTTTTTGGGGTAGATTTTGTTAGAAGGGTAAAGCCTCAATTTCAGTTTTTCACAATTTACTCAGCCACTAAGATGGGGAAATAAACAAGACTCTACTCATTGAAATTAAATCTTTACAGTGATGTTTCAGCAGTTATTTATGTGGCAAGAATAACAAATCACAAAAACAATGGGAAATTGTTTTATATGAAGTATCATATTAATACAATAGTTGCGAAATTTTGACCCAGGTGATAAGCTCTACTGCCTCCTCTCAGACAAATAGTGTCTCAGTCTTGCATAGGGTCTACTTTAGAAAACATAAGACTGTAAGGACAAACAACTCCCAAGCACATTCTCTGTAATTCTGTTGAAGCTAGGATTCCTCTGGATGAACTATCATGACACTGGGTCTCTTAACACATACACACACACAAGCAGGCACTACAGAATAGAGTCAATTTACAAATATCAGCCATCAAGAACAGCATCCAACTCCTAGAGCAAGTTATCAGGGCATTACAGCAACATAGATTTTAAAATTTAATCCACATATAGATCATCTTCTCAAATAGAGATACAACTCTATGGAATTGCCTAACCTTCTTTCTATGATCATTCTTTGGTCCAAGAAAGCAACCAAATTCCAGCCACACAGGATCTCCTGCATTCTAACCTTCATTTGGCAACTATATTTTTTCCAGATGTTTCCCAGATTTGAGTTTGTTTTTTTCTGGAGGGTGGGAGAAGCAATTATTTTAAATATGAAGCTATCATTTGTAAAGATGTCTATATTGCTTTCAATATTTGCCACACAATATTTGTCTTGCAACACACAGGAACTATAACAATGGACATATAAGAGAGGCTCTTGGCACAGCATTTGGCCTTTTGCAAACATCCCTTCACAGGAATCCTTGTTTGCTGCCAATGGTGGAGACTGAAGTCTGAAATCTGGACTCAGTCAGGACTTGGCAGCCTCTAGATGGAAACACAACCCAACATATGCCAAACCAACACCCTAACAGATTATGCCATTACCTTTTCTCTCTGCTGGTGTTCACCAGCATCCCAAATGAACAAATTGCCTTTGTGCTCTTCATAAAAGAAGACAGTACAAATGATTCGGGCTGTTATAATGAGCTTCACCTGCTCTGCACGCATGTGGAGGCTGGGTTTGTGTTCAGCTTTTGTGTCTGTATCATCCTACTGGATAAGGTTGGGAGTATTTGTTTGGCTGTGAGCACGTGTGCTCAATATTTTTTATAGGGCAGAGGCCTAACACAGACACAATTACGCAAAAGCTTTACATTGGTTTTGCCATCAAGGCTTTTGTAGCATTTGTGCAGTTTTTTTGGCTTTACAACTATATTTAAATCCAGGCAGACAGGTTAGACTGGCAGTTTCTTTGGCAAAGTGCTTGGATGAAATTGGTTTGTATTTGCTAAAGAAAGTCAGTGAGACTTGTCAGCAGGATAAGTTGTGGGAGTGGCTCAACTTGCTGAGAGGTGCCCCAAAGAATAATCAATTGCCTAGTTTTTAAGGTTTGTTTTTTAATGTGGCTGATACATTAATGAATTTCTAATTCAGCACATGCAGTATTACTTTTAGAAAGATGAAATAGTTTGAGGGATAAGGAGGGAGGATTGACTCTAAGCCAGAGTTAAAGCAATATTCCTGCTTTCCTCTTCTCCTTCCCTCCACAAGGGAAAACTCAAATTGATGTAAATACTTCTACGTCAACACAAGTTGATGCAGAAAGTGAAATGAGCTGTTACAATACAGTACATGGTTTAAATTATTTTAACTGCAGGCACATACGTAGCTTTTACTGATGCAGTTATGTCAGTTACAAAAATAAGATAAAATCTTCCAACTGACAGATAGACCACCAAATCTTTCAAGACTTGAGGCTGGAAAAGCCAAAATTAAGGCCTGAAAGAAAACAATCACTACTGATGTTCTAACAAGTCAAATATTTTTTAGATTTCCAGTTGGCTCTGGCAACTGCAAAGCTCTAGTTTTTGTGATAGTGTTCTGACCTCAGCCTTCGAAGACGCTGCCATCTATCCATGTCAACCTGAGGATGAAACAGAGTTGATGCTGGCTTGTACGGAGGAGACAGTTTTGCATCAATATGAATCTCTCCTAGTCCCTGAGGGCTAGCTATCAACCCAGTTGATGCTGCTTCATCCGTGACCAGACATCCTCACTTTGGAGCAGCACTAGCTGTGATCTGTGCTGCAGAAGCTAGGCAAACAGCTTCCCAATGAACCAAAGCCTTTGATGGATGAGGATGGAGGGGATCTTTTGCAGTACGTATCAAACAGAGCTAGATGCTCCACACTACTGAATGGAGAGACTGAGAGGCTCTCATACCTTCACAAGGTAGAGTTTTTGCACTTTGCTTTTTCTCTTCCCCCTCACCATTTATTAAAAAAAACCAAAAAATAAAAAATAAGGCAGTAACTGTTCTTAGATGCATGAAGAAGGGAAGTCAGATAAAACTTGTTTTTTTTTGAATGGCCACAAGGACAGATAACTGCTTTCCAGTCATATCGAGCTGAGGAAGATATCCTCTATGGGTGTATGACTACAAACTCAGGGCTGAAGTACAAATCATGTTGGAAAGAACCTTAGAAGGTCCCTAGGAACTTGGTGAGGTGCAAATTAGTACTCTATTGCAGCCAGTAGGTCATCTGCTTCTTCATACTCATATTGCTAATTCAATGAAACTGCATTAAAATATTTTCCAAAAACTTCACTCACTTCATGAGTAGTTACTACTCCTATAATCCAACTGCAGCATCTGGAAAAGAACAGATCCGGTCTGATTCAGAAAAAAAAGCACAAAGAGGAAAGTGCAAGCTATGACTGAAAGGTGGCTGGAGTCGGGACTGCATGGGTCTGCGTGAGGCATGCGCAGACACGGACAGGGAACTGCTTAAGAGAGTCCAGCTCAGAGCCCCAAAGATGCTGAAGGGAGTGGAACATCTCCCTTATGAAGAAAGGCTGAAGGAGCTGGGTCTCTTTAGCTTGGAAAAGAGGAGGCTGAGGGGTGACCTCATAAATGTTTATAAATATGTCAAGGGAGAGTGTCAGGAGGACAGAGCCAGGCTCTTTTCAGTGGCGTCCAGCAACAGGACAAGAGGCAATGGGTACAAGATGGAACATAGGAGGTTCGAAAAACTTTTTCACCGTGAGGGTAACGAAGCACTGGAACAGGCTGCCCAGGGAGGTTGTGGAGTCTCCTTCCTTGAAGACATTCAAAACCCATCTGGACACGTTCCTGTGTGACCTACTGTAGGTGATCCTGCCCTGGCAGGGGGGCTGGACTAGATGATCTTTTGAGGTCCCTTCCAACCCCTGACATTCTGTGATTCTGTGACCACTGGCAATAAACGTCACTTCAAAAAATGCAAGTCAAACAGGCATGAAGAACAGCAGCCAGCAGATGAACACATGGTTTCAAATAACGTTTAATTTGTCCAAGGCCTGTGAAACCTTGTTCAGTATCAGTGACAGACAAACTTACTTCCCCTTTTAATGGCAAACTGGGCACTGAGCAGCCTTATGTAAAAGATGTGGCATTGCTCCCTTGCAACACAGCTGGTAGGTTCGGATAGCATTCAACACTCTCAATTTTCCAGAAAATGTCATGTTAATGTCTTCACAGAAAGGACTTATGTTCCACATCAGTCAGGGTATGTTTTTCAGTTACAATCAAAATAAAATCTGTATCACAGCCAAATAGCTACCTTCTTTCATTTTCCTGGCAGCTCTCCCTCTTATCAACAGGCCTGTTTCTTTGTTAGGTTCATTTTCTCTCTGTGCAGTAGAGATCTCATCTGCTGTACTAAGAGAACAGCTAGTTGTTTCGTCCTTGGCAGCTAAGATACCAAACCTCCCCAGTGTCTGCTTTTCTTCTTCTTCCTTTTCCAGGCAGCTATAGCATTCTACTTGCCATTCAAGATGAATCAGTGGTTCTCTTGGTTTAGAATTTACCTTTTTATTATTTTCTCTCCTTTGGGAATATGAGCTTAACAGTGTTTACTGAAGACAGAACTATTAGCAAGTCCAAGCTCCCTTTATTTCTAACCATGTCTTTCTGGGATGGTTTTTTCAGCTCATTTTGTTCTTCTCAAGTCAAACAGTTATTCACATCTATAATTCCTGTAACCAGCCTTTCTTTTTTCCCAGCTGACTGCTCACACATAGTACCATTGCTCTGGACCTGTCACTCGCTAAATTATTTTCCAGCACATCCAAAAGCATATAGGTTTCAATATGCCTACTGACACTCAAGTATCCATTGGTGTGCACATTCCCCAAATCACTCACTTTAAATACCTGAATTAGTCTCAGCAGTGAAATCCCGCATCTCCTTTAAGCAGCCACTCCTTTAGCAAGAACAATTGCATCAAGCACATGACAAATAGCCAGAAAATACTTGCAACGTGGGAGAGTTTAATTCACTTTCATTCACGAGTCAACGTGCTAGGCAGAAGGGTAAATCAACAGTCACCTGATTAAAGTCTTAATTAAAGAGTCACTTAAAATATTCAGTATTATAGTACTGGCACAAGAACTCTAATTTTTGTGGCATCCCATTTTATTTTTACCAGTGCATCAGGTAGCCAACTTTGTATAATTTTCTGCTTGTTCTACTGTTTTCTATCTTAAGTAGCATCACTGATTCCAAGGGGACCACTCATAGCTGGTAAACTCTACCTACTGCACTCAGAACACACGCATGCTTTCAGACAGTGTAACAAAAGAAAAGGATTCTTTTCCATAGCTGCTTTCTGCATCATCTCATATGATCTTTACACTCAGCTAATAATAAATACTATTGCCTTCATTTTCATTTTCTACTGAACAGGTACAAAGATCTCACAACCTGATTGAAAGAAATGAAATAGCTTGCAAAACTACCAAAAAAGGGAAAAATGTCATTTTCCTCCAGCAAACCTAAAGATTTTAAGTGAAACAGAAATGAAGGCATGGAATGAGCACCACAGTTATTGCTTTGATCTTAACACGTTTAGATTGCACATATTAGATTATACCTAAGTGCTGATGATAGCAAAATGATAATTCTGGAGCACAGTAAATTAAATGCAATTAAATGTACCAGTATAGCAACACACTAGGGAGTTACATGTGTGTAGCAAGAAATTCAGCTACAGGCTGGGGAAACATATCTCACAAACATTAGTGTAATATCTGAAAAAAACCCACCCCAAACTGGTAGATTTCTTTAATCACGGCATAAGCTTAATAAAATTACAAAAATCTCAAAAATTTCTGACTCAGCAGCTTCTTCTTAATGGCAACATAACACAACTGTGGCCACCCAACAAAATAAATTCCTTCCTGGTAAATCCATGTGCAGAGGAAAACCTTTTCCTTACACTTCATGAATCCGTGATTGTAAGGGCAAAATTCCTGATGCACTGGCCACTGCGCAGTAGTTAAGAGATCTCCTATTACAACAAAGCAAATCACTGCTGGCATATAACACCAGCTCATCTTTTCAGCAACAGCAGTTTCCACATATGTACTGCACAGCAAAAGAATATTAAGCAGATCTGTTGTGAGTGATAACAAATGAGGTTGTAAGCTTAACATATGACCTGGAAGATTCAGAAAATACTGTATCTAAAAGTAGGATTAATAGAATTTACAAAATCTCACTGAAAGAAAGATGCCTTACCGGCTTATTTAGTAACAATCATCCAGTCCCATCAGCCAGTCCCAGATAAAGACACAGGCAACCTTCACAAGGTCATTGTCCTCACAGATACAACAGAACTTATCACTGTCACATCTTAGCTATTCCTTTTCTTGCTTTTTTTCTTTTGCCTTGCAGCAGACCACAGAGGTATGTGTCAAGATCAGCAAAGATCAGAGATGTAGGGACTAAGCTGTGGATTGTTTTGAAGACCAGAGGGGCAGTTCATCTGAACACAATAGGGAGGACCTAGTGAAGGGAAAGACAAAACTAGATGCAAAAGAAGCAAAGAGGATGTAATCACCCTTCCCCTCACTAATGCATCACAGAGCCTTTACTGTAGGCCTATTTCAAATCACCTGAAGTCCAAAGCTGAAAACTGCCCTAAGAACTTTAAGCAGAAGGCAACTTGTAAAACACTAAGAAATCGAGTAGCAAAAACGTATTCACCAACTCTCCCTGCAGAAACTGCTTTATAATGTCACTTGAAGGACATGAAAAGAGTAAAAAAAATCACATTAGTTACAGGAAGTACTGAAAACTAGGGTAGTATTTGCAGCTGGATATACATTGTATGCATGCTGAAAAGAATGTTTATAGAACATACCATCATGCCTATTTAGAAGGTAAATTCAAATCAAAATGAAATTACAGGACACAAGCAAGGTAGGTCTACTTAAAAAAATTATCAAGGCCAGTAGTAGAGAACAAATTCAAATAATTTTGCAATTAAGCAGTCAGTAAAAGAAAGAGAAAAAGAAGTAGGAACTTCCCAGATGCTTAAGAAGAAACTTGGACTCTTTGGAGACATCCTAAGCACCCTGGTTCTGTTTGTGAACATGCAGTACTCCTGGGCTCTTTAGGGGACACTGGTGAACCCAGGTGTAAGACAATACATTGAATTCTGGGTCCTTCCACACAGAAGACCTGAAGTGGGTGAAACGAAACAGAAGCCCAATGTGCAATTAACAAGAGATTGAAACAATGATTTAGGAGAAAGCTGAAAATAAAGTGAACTGGCTTAGTAACCTGTTGGATTATATGACAGCTGTTTACCAGTAAGCACTGAAAACGGAAAGAGTTGCAATGAAGATCAATTAGACTAAATCATAACCATGAAAAAAGTATAAGATCAGCATCAAGAAATTTCTAACAGTGAGAGGCAGAGAAGTCTATCAATAGAAATGCTTCAGACCCTTTTAAGAAACTTTTAAGAACAGTTCCCCAAAATTCCCCATGTCCAAAGGGTATATAACAGAAACCAATCTAAAGCTACTGTTGTCTGAGACAGATGACTTCTAATGTTTTGTTATGCCAAGCTTCTAGCACTTATGCTACCAAACTAACATTCACAAGTATTGCAGCCAGAAATCAAAAATCCAGTATCTTAAGGGGCTGTTTGTAGCACAATCAATACAGATGCAACAAACACCTGATCTAACTTTTAACATGGGTTGTTGAAAGCCAATGGGGATGTAATAATCATTTGCGTTGACTGGGGGAAATGGGGAGCGCGATGTCAGGGGAAAGATGTGATTCATTTCTTGCATCCTCTCCCAGGAACGGGCCATCTAGATGGATCTTTCACCCCCCATTACAGATGTCATTTTCCTAGAGAAAGGATATGCCAAGCTCAGCGACAGAATGACACCCAAGAGACTAAAGAGAAAAATCGCCTTGTGTCTGTTTCAAAGAAAAATGCAAGCTAATGTTATCTGCCTACAAAGAGATCAGAAGGAATATTAAATAGTTAGGCGTCTTCTGAGATGTCTGTATCTCTAGGCATTTTCCTATCTCCCCTGTAAAGAGACAGATTGACACAGGAAAGGCTGTGGTCATCCCAAATGTAGACAGAGAAAAGCCCAAGGGAAAAGCTGAATATCTGCTCTGTTTTCTCCAATTAAAAAAAAAATAAAAATCTTTCCTGTGTGCAGATTTTCTCTACATAAGCAGTATGTTAAATGCATCTCTTTGCCACTATCATCTGGCATTGCTGAGACACCAGTGTGTCACAACCAGAGCTTACATTCAAAGGAAGATCTTCATCATGAAACAAAATGAATGCCAATTAGGTAAACTGCAAAGAATTTTAAATAAATTAATAAAAAAATTGCCAGATGCCAAGCATCTGATATAAAAACAAAATGTATTTTTCCCCACAAAGACACAGGTAATCACAAAAGCCTAGAACACAGAGCTGGAAAGGGATATCAGTTAGGTCAGTGAGTCCATTCTTCCTCCAGGCAAAAGTCAACTATTCCAAAAACTGAAAACTGGTCCTTATTTAATGTACAGGTACATTTCACTGTTTTTCATGTTGTGGTGACAAGGAAAAAAAGACCAGAATAGACTGAATCCACATTTCAAAACAACAACAAATAAAAATATATTCCTCTTGTTTGCGACAGGTATGCAAAATCTTTCAAATTACTGCAGTGAAGTGTGAGAGATATACAAGAAATGAAGAATACCCATCTAGTTAAAGAAAGGAACATTGTGAAATGAGTGATTTGCTGGATGCTGTGAGCACAAGCAGACATGAATCCTTTTCAGAAGCAGTCAGAAAAGCTTACAATGGCTCATAAATCTACAGCTGGAGGGGGAAAAAAAAGCCACAAAAAAATAGAGAGTAAAGCAAACACTTTAATAACAGGTGATCTCCTTCATATAAGGGAA